>NW_015168703.1:96091-133989 GCF_001447785.1 Gekko japonicus
TCTTTCCCTCTCTCCTCCCTTTCTCTCTCTCTCTCCCCCCTCTCTAACTCTGTCTCTCTCTCTCTACCTCCTCTTCTCCATTCCTCCCTTCCACCCACCCATCCTTCCTATCTAGGGCCCGTTGTCTACCGCCACAACGGGCTTTGCTTACTAGTCATATCATAAAACAACAACAAAAATTCTAAAAACATTAATATAGTACAGATAACATTAACATTTAAAATAACTAATCTAAGTTTCCTAGCTGACAATTTGGCAGTTGGTGTCATTCTGTGTATACTATCCCCATGCTAGAAGGGCGATGGATCAGAATGAATTAGATCAGTCACTCCTTGTGCCAATAATATGAAAGCATCATGGGCGGCTGAAACAGGGGAGGCCAATGTTATTCAACATCCACTGCTTCAACCAAAGGCCTGGCAGAACAGCTCTGTTTTACAGGCCCTGATCTCAATTGGGAGCATGTTCCACCTGGCCAGGGCCGAAAAAATCCAGGCCCTGGTTAAGGCAAAATGGACGTCTTTCAGGCCAGGGACTACTAGGTGGTGTTGGTCGGCAGAGCACAAGGCTCTGCGGGACATATATGGAGAGAGACGATCCCACAGGTATGCTGGTCCCTTGTTGCAAAGGGTCTTAAAGGTTAACATCATAACCTTGAACTTGACCAGGTATTCAACTGGCAACCAATGCAGTTGGTGCAGCACTGGTGTCCCAGACAGCAGGCATGCCACTGCATTTTCTACTAGTTGAAGTTTCCAGATCAGGTTCAAGGGTAGGCCCATGTAGAGCGATTTACAGTAATCAATCCTGGAAGTGACCACTGCATGGATCACTGTCACCAAGTCATGGAAGGAGTGATAGGGAACTAGTTGCCTGACCAGCCTAAGATGATAAAAGGCTGACCTGGGCCACCATAGAAAGCAAGGCATCCAGAATCACTCCCAGACTCTTCACTCCTTGTGCAGGTGCCAATGGCACCCCCACACACACACACACACAAAGGGCTGGGAGTCAGATTCCCAATGCCATCCCCCCCATGGCTCAGGAACAGGACCTCCATCTTAGCTGGATTAAGTTTCAGCCAGCTCAGTTTTAACCAATCAGCCACAGATTCCAAAACCCTGGCCAGATTATCCAGGGCAGATTCCTGCCAGCTGTCCATTAACAGATACAGCTGGGTGTCATCAGCGTACAGATGACAACCCAGCCCAAACCCCCAGATTAACTGGGCGAGGGGGCACATATAGATGTTAAATAACATCAGGGAGAGGATCGCCCCTTGTGGAAGGCCACATACCATAGGGTAATGTGGTGAAACCCTCTCCCCAAATGCCACCTTCTGTTCCCGATCATGGAGAAAGGCGGACAGCCATTGTTCCCCAAATCCCCGTGTTGGCGAGGTGGTGGGTCAAAAGGTCATGACTGACCATGTTGAACACTGCTGTCAGATCCAGTAGCAACAGCAGCACTGACTCACCTCAATCCAGATGTCTCTGGAGGGCATCCATAAGGGCTACCAGCACAATCTCCATACCATGGCCAGGGCAGAAGCCAGACTGAAATGGGTCAAGGATAGAGGAGTCAGGTGTTCTTCACCTGGAGGTGCTCAGATACTGCTCTCTCAATCATCTTATCCAGGAACAGAATGTTTAATACTGGGTGGTACTTGGCTAGGACTGTAGGGTTCAAAGAAGACTTTTTTCAAGAGCGGTCACATCACCGTCTCCTTCAGGCAACCTGGAAACATCCTTGAAGACAAGGCCAGGTTGATAATCTCTCCCAGAAGAGCGTGAATTCTGTCTCCACAGGCTTTAACAACCCAAGATGGATATGGATCCAGGAGGCAAGTGGTGGGCTTCACACCTGCCAGGGTCTTGTCAACATCTTCCTGGGAGAGTCAGCTGAATCAGTCCAAGACTGGACTAGAATCAGTCCAAGACTGGCATTGCCTCCATAGCTATTAGTTCCACATCCATCCCCACCACAAAAATAAGATCTAGCACGTGGCCTAATTGAGAGAGTCCCAGTGCTGCGATGGATGACACTAGGTCCCTGGCTTGCAAGGAGGCTGCATCACTGGCAGGTAGCCTAGGGTGCTCCAGCTGCCAGTCTGATATAGTCTGCAACAAGCCCGGCAGGGTACCTGCTGGTGCGTTAGGTGAACAGTACACCAGCCAGATAGCCAAACTCTCTTCAGCATTCCACAATAGGTCTACACATTCAAGGCTGGCAATTTTTTGGTGTGGGAAGGGCCTGAAGGAGAAAGACTCCCATATGAGAAACTTGGGGGGGGGGAGCTGGTTAAGGGTGACAGTCTTGCCCTCCTGTACCCAGGTCTCAGTCACGCATGCCAGGTCTACATTTTGAGCTGCAAGATACTCTTGCAGGGTCAAGGTCTTATTGTTAATAGACCTGGCATTACACAACATCACTGTTGGAGAAGGGTTACCCTTCCTAGCTCCCCTACCAGCATCTCTCAGGATGGGAGGAAGGTTGAAAGGGGACCGAGCATAGCCATATCTCTGTCTCCTTCCTTTATAATACCTCATCCCACCGTCGTACCTCCCATGCCCATCACCGGAATCCCTGGCATTATTGTGTGTAATATGTGATACAATCCATATTACAATTACGGAAATTTTAGTCTGGAAACTGTTATTTCAAACTGCCAGTGGTTGGTTTGTACAGTCTACGTTTTTATTTTGGGTGGGGATTTTAATGATGGATTTTAATTATTTTGATATTTTGTTTTCATTTTAATTCTGTAAGCCATCTTCAGCAATTTCCTAGATGGTGGCTGCAGCACAAAGGCAGCAGCAGAGGCCAGAGGAGGCTCTGTTTACTGGGCAAAAGGCAGCAGATGCTCCAGAAGAGGGCAGGGCACCTCACGAGAAGACAGCAGCAGCTTTATGCAACCCCAGCTGGAGTGGGGAAAGGCAAGGAAGGGGTTAAGAGAGAAAGAGGGGTCTGAGAAGAGAGGGGTGGAGCTGGGCTTGACCCGCATGGGTGGGGCCTCAGGCATAAAAAGGGCAATATCCCACGAGAGGGGGGGGGAGGTCAGGGATGGAAGCTGGCTGAACAAAGCTGAAGAGGTGCAAAGGAGGAGGAAAGTGAGGAGCTGGAGCAAGATAAGGCTACCAGACTGGGACAGGCCTGGTGGAAATGCCCCAAGGCAGAGGCACAGCTCAGCCCCCTGAGGCCTGAAGAGCAGAAATGGGTGGGTGAAGGGAGCTGTGCTCATGAGGAAGTCTGTGTGGACTTCCTTACATCCAATAAAGAGGCAATTAAGGAACCACATTGCATCTAGTGAGTCTCTGCTGACCATGGAAGTTTATTATAATGTCCTGCTGCCCCCTGGGGGGGGGCACCACAACAGCACACATTTTCCCCCTAAATAAATAATAGTCCACAAGCTCTGGGATAAAGAGAAAGGTTGGGGATAGAGCAGCAGGATGTCACAGATGAGCATATAGCAGGTATGTGTGGTAAGTAACAGAACGGATAGCAAAGAAGGAAGATACACAGCATACCAGGAAGGAGGACGCTATGTGGTTCTCAAAAGCATGGGCATGACCAGCAGCAGAAGCTAACTGGTGGAATCCTGTAGGTTCTGCCCGTTTCTTTACAGGACCTCTGAAATTCCAGCCCGAGTTCCCTAGGCTGGCAAATGATGTCGTTCAGAGCACCATGCCATGATTCATTTACCAAGCTGATCCTCTCATCATTTTGGGCTTTTCACCCTAGATGGTAATTGCTTCTGGCAGAGGCACTGGGCACATTGAGACAAGCACACATGATAAATAAGGCACTTGTTTATTCTCTCTTCCCTTCCTTCTCTGACTCTCTCAATAAATTTCTTTTATCTGCTGGAGCAGACAGAACCAGAGTGTGAGTGTGAGAGACAGCAGGCTGTGGGAGCCCTCAGAGGCCATCGTGTGCCTGGGCACCAGATTTAGTGGCAGCCTGATGATGTGATTTAGGTTAGTCGGCTGTGACAGAGCACTGCACCCATTCAGCCAAGGAGAAATTAATCCTAATAGCAGACCCATAGTGGCTCCACAGCTGTCTGACAGATGAAAAGGCCTGAGTGGGGTGGAGGGAGCTGCAGCCCTTACCTCTCTCAGTTGGCACGTTATCTGTTGATCCTGTGGCATGTGGCCCCCAAGTCCCCTCTTTCAAGTTTTCCCTCTTTCTGAGGTTGCCCAAAAATTGAGCACAAATTACCAGCCACATGGCAGTGATCACAGCCGACTGAAGGCCCCAGTACTGTGGAATCAGAAAGAAGAAGAAGATTGGATTTATACCCCACCCTTCACTTGGAGTCTCAGAGCAGCTTACAAACTCCTTCCCCTCTTCACAACAGACACCCTGTGAGGTGGGTGGGGCTGAGAGAACTCTGACACAAACTGCTCTTTCAGGAACAGCTGTGCCAGAGCTTGTGACTGACCCAAGGTCACATCAGCAGGTGCAAGTGGAGGAGTGGGGAATCAAACCCGGTTCTCCCAGATTAGAGTCCGCACACTTAACCACTACACCAAACTGGCTCTCCAAGCTGTGCAACTGACCCCCAAATTAAAATGTTTAAAAACTAAAGAGAATTAACTAGGTCCTTGCCATGTCTTCCTGAGTAATTCCCAAGATTTCAAGGTAATTATGTATCAGATCCTGCCACAACATGATAAAAGTTGATTGTCACATCTGTGCCTAGATTGGTCAGACAAAGCTTTTGGCCCCTTTGCTATACACAATCTACCCCTGGTGCTGACTCATGGGCAGCATCCTTGAGTGACCCAAACGGGTGATGCTATCATCCAGAGTTGCAGGGAGGGTGGAATAAAGATAAAGAGCAAAGGAGTGAAAAGGCTGGTGTAGGAAGTGAGAGGGGAGCAGCAGTGAAACTGAAAAGCATGAAGACACAGCTATTCTTTTACAGTAGCACTTTCATCAGTATTCACTACTATTTGATCTTTTGAAAGAATACTCCATTTTTACTGCCTGTTATTGATGACTGGATTACCTGCTTCATTAGTTCATTACCTGCAAAAGCTTAGTACTGTATTTGGTAGTCATTGCCACAATGCACAACTCACAATCAACTAACTGCCATTTCAAAGCAGCTTTTTTTCTCTGATGCTCCTTTAAACAGCATCTTGCTCACCTGGATTCAGACTCACAAAACTTGTAAGCAGGTGGCAGGGAAGGGAGTGAGGAAGAAGTGAGAAATGATGAAACTATTCACTTAAATCTGCTGTTTTGTGTTTACCCAGACATATTTATTCTTGCCTTTCTATGCATGCAATTACCATGTGATAGGTATGACATGCATACAGATTTACTTTTCAGGTACCAATACCTCATCTACGGTGTCTTCCCAATCAGAATTCTGCATCAAATTTTGTGCAAAGCCAAACTGAATATTATGATCTGTATAAATAAGGCCACTTAAGAAAATCTGCGTGTTTTGCTTGTTTTGCCTAATTGATTGTGCATCCGCTAGTCATGGGATATGAAAAGCCATGCTGCGCCCTTGACCAATAAAATGTTATTCAGCTTCATTCTGGCTTATCTGGTTTCACCAAATGTAGTCCATATGCTTTTACATCTTCAGAGATGTAACAGCTAGAATTGTTTTTAAAGGAAAGCTGAGATTTTCAGGATGTTGAGATGATTCCTGTACCAAGTTCTACACTTTTGCCGCATCTGAGCAGAATCACATTTTAGATCTCTGCATCTAGTACTGATAGATCATAGCTAGAGATATGAATGTGTGATAAAAATACCTCCACCAAGGACCTCCTTCATTTTTCCAATGCAGAAATTTATTGCAAATTCCAGGGCCTGTAACAATATTAGGTATGTTACCAGGTAAAATAATTTACTACTGAAGCTGATTCTTTTATTCTCTTAGTTGTAAAAGTGACCTGATCATTAAAAAGGTTAGCTGGAAGATATATTGTAATATTATGTATTATTATGAATGCATAAATGAACAATTTATATTTCCCTAATAGAGCAGAACTGACCCATCGTGGGTAGGTCCCATTACACATTTCATCCTGTTCACCCTACCAGAAAGAGAAGTACAGCAATGGCTGACAGGAGTCCTAACTAACTAGGAGATTAGCTTTTATTTAAATAGGCAGTGCCAATGCAAAAGCATCCATATTTTATTTTACATATCCTGGTAAAGTTGTGTTTGTTCAGATTACCTGCCTGACCCCATGCTACTTTGAGAATGATATGCAGCGGCTGTACAGCACACAGCATGGTTGGGTGTACAGCACTGCAAAACAAACATTTCCAGTTGAAGGTGTGTTATTGCATTGCAAGTGTGGTTTTAATACTCCCTACCACTGGTGTGTATGAGTAAGCTATATTCCCCAAACTCTCTTTAGTACCACATATTAGAGCTCCAATAAAGAAAAGTCAGGCTATCTAAAAAAAAAACACTGTCATGAATTAATACTAAAACTTGCATTTAATTCCCTTTGGTAAACCTTATGAGAATACCTCCCCAGGGAAAGAAATACAGCTTAACAACACAGGCAGGTCAGATCTGAAGAGTCACACAGATGAATACACCCCCACAAACTTACTCAAGAACAACACAACAACATGATTAAAGAAAAACAATTCCAGTAGAGAAAATAATTAACCCGCTCAGAGATTCCATATAATTACTGGGGCCTTCAGATACACAGGAGGAAAACACAATGAGGTGAAGAGGACAGAGACAATACATTAAATGTGGAGTTTGACCCTTTTTTGCTATTTAGCAGATTGTTCCAGATAGCTGGATACTTTCCACTGGCTTAGTGAAAGAAAGAATATCCAGATTACTGGAGCAACCAAGACTAACATCTTGTCCTACTCACAATGTTAGCCTTCTGCCCTCACTCAGCCCTCACACTTGTTTTTCTTTTTTTAAATAAATGATGAGGTGTTACTTCTAATATTTATTTTACTTCTTAGTACTTTTTGGCATGCAGGATCTCTGCAGAGATTCACAGTGGATAGCTGAGATCCAAAGAGTCTCTTCTGGTCCACACACGGCCATATTGCCTGAGACTCAGCTTAGACATGACGCTTTCTTTATTTTATTTAGAACATTTTTATGCCACCTTTCCACTCTAGCCTGGGAAATCCCTGGAGATTTGGGGGAGGAGGTACCTGTGGAGGGAGGGATTTCACCTGGAATATACCATAACATTTACCCTCTGCGGCTGCCATTTTCTCCAACGGAGCTGACCTGTGTACTCTGGGGGGTTACCACAAATTCTGGGAGAACTCCAGGCCCCACATGGGAACCCAATCTCCTTCCATGTGTTCAAATGAGTGCCTAAATAGGGACCTGGGTTTTCTCTTTTGGGTTAAAACTGCTGCATTGTTAAGCAGTATTTTGAGCTCCCATGCTTAATAAACCAGCATGTTCCTTTTATAAGTAGTACAAGTATCCGCTTTTTATATCTGCAGGAAACTTTTAGACACACTGACTGAAACTGACACTCAGATACAGCTGAATAACTATGAAGGATTGTTAAAGATTTCAGTTCTGAACTATGTAATCTACCATTACAAATGCTGAATGTAAACATTAAAAAGGCACTCTGAAGATAATTAATACCTACCACAAATACGCACATGTGAACAACCAACTCCTTAGATTATTAGTTATTCAGATAAATACTTGGTCAGAGCCTTCCAGCTCAAAATCTGCATAGGACAGCGGGTGCAGTGATGAGGGGAATGGAAGATTTGTTCACTTACTGTGAAGCTTCGTTTCTCGGTGGTCCGGGAGTGGGACATTCCTCACATTTGGGATTAGGCTCCTCCTCCTTCCTCAGGGTTGGTCTCTCAGATGTGACCCAGCTGGGGGGAGGGGCCTTTCTCCTAGATCTGCTTTCAGTTGTAACCAAGCCTTGTCACCCCCAGATTCTGTTACCAGAGGAAAAGACGCTTCTCGGTAAGTGAACAAATCTTCCATTCTCTGGTGGTCCTATGGAGTGGGACATTCCTCACATTTGGGACATAAAAAAGCAGTTTGCCAAGGGAGGGTTCCTCGGCTTCCTGATCACAGGGCATGGGAGGCAGCACTCTATGACCCGAATGTTGCCTCAGCTGAAGCCACCCTGTCTGCCCTATAATGCTGTGCAAATGAATGGACAGACTCCCAGGTGGCTGCTCTGCATACCTTTTCCAGGAATGGGGAGGCACGATAAGCTGCGGATGTAGCCGCCCCCCTGACTGAATGAGCTGTTACGCTATTTGGTGGCTCCAGGCCTTTTGCTCTGTACGCTAGGCAAATACACCCCCTAATCTATCTACTTAGGGTGGATGTAGAAACCTGTTCTCCCATAGACGCTTTCTGAAAGGAAACAAATAACGTTTCCGACTTCCTCCACACCTTAGTCCTGTTGATATAGAAACTAAGTGCCCTACAAACGTCTAGGCAGTGCCATTCCTTCTCCTTACTATGCTTGGGGTTAGGACAGAAGGATGGCAGGATAATTTCCTGTGACCTGTGAAAAAGGGAATTCACTTTTGGTATGAATGCCGGGTCCATATGCAAAACCACCCTATCATGGAAGGTACAAAGCCTAATCTCTGACACCCGTCTAGCTGACAAAATCCCCACCAAAAATAAAGTTTTAAAAGTTAACTCTTTTAGGGGGCACGAACCCATAGGCTCAAAGGGCAGTCCACACAGTGCTCTTAGGACCATATTAAGGTTCCAGGATGGGAAATGATGTACTGTGGGTACATAGTCCCTCTAAGGCATTGCTTGACATGAGGGTGTTGGGACAAAGATCCTCCCTTATCGCGGAAATTGCCACTACTTGCCTCTTCAGAGTACTAGTACTGAGTCCTTTATCCAAACCATCTTGAAGGAAGCGCAAGACCTTCTTAACCGAAACCTTCAGGGGGTCTAAAATGTGTTCCACACACCATGAATGAAACACTTGTCACGTCGTATTACAGACCCTATGTCAGCAAGCTGCCATGGTGTTCTATGTAACTTCTGATTGTACATATGTGATCCCTGTCCCTGCCAGCTGGCCTATGTGTTTTCCCTGCTGTAATGCCAAAGTAAAACAACTGGAGGATGTGAGGGGGAGAGTATGCTTCGCTGCTAGCTTCTTACTTATCAAGCCTGTGAACTGCACCTGTGTTATGTCTACTGTTCGCCTGGTTCCCAGGACCTGAGCAAGCAACCGTTTTCTCCTGCCCGCCAGCGGGAACGTTATCCATTGGTTGTGTATCTAACTTGAATCCCTTTATCATGTCTGCCCTAACTGCTTGTATTCAGTTCTAACAAAGAACGTGTTTGAGTATCTTTCCAATGCTTTGAAATAAACTTTACTTTCTTTGAAACGTGGATTTATTCTCGATGCTTGGGGATCCAACATATTGTTAGAACTGAATACAAGCAGTTAGGGCAGACATGATAAAGGGATTCAAGTTAGATACACAACCAATGGATAACGTTGGTGGAACCCCTCCTTGATGCTAACATCCCTGAGTATCCCATACTCTCTAATTGTTTCCGGTCAACCTCCATGCAGTGAGATTGAGCAGTTCTGGACGTGGATGATATATCACCCCCTGTGTCAACAGATTGTCTCTCAGTGGAAGACACCATGGTTCTCGAATGGACATTCTTTTTAACTTTTTAACCTTTAATTAATTGTTAATAAAGTAATATAGTAGACCTGTTGGCCAATTGCATGTCAGAGCATCTATTGCTACTGCCTGTGGGTCCCGTGTTCTTGACACAAACTTTGGCACCTGACGGTTCTGTTGTGTAGCGAACAGATCCAGTTCTATGCTTCTGAGTCTTGCCCCAATCTGTTGGAAAATTGTCTGGTTTAGTGTCCACTCTGATTGGTCTATCCGACTCTGACTCAGCCAATCTGCCAGGCTGTTGTCCTTCCCGGCCACGTGTATCACCTTCAGAGATAACAGGTGATCTTCTGCCCAACTGATCATCAAGTTCACTTCCTCATGCAATGATCGAAACCGGGTTCCCTCGTGCCTGTTGACGTAGGCTTTGGCAGTCATGTTGTCCGTCCAGACCAAGACATGTTGATTTGTCAGTATCTCCTTGAAGCATGTTAGCCCCAGACGGATAGCCCTCAACTCCAAAAAATTTATACTTCATTTGACTTCCTCTTGAGACCAGGTTCCCTATGCCATCCTGACCAGAACATGGGCTCCCCAACGGTGTAGGCTCGCATCTGTTGCCATCACTACTCTTCTCGGTTCCCTGAGAGGGGATCCCAGTTGAAAACACATTGGATGTAGCCACCAATTCAGTTCCTGCTTCAGTACATTCGTCAGGGACAGAAGCTTGTATGCTTTGTTGCTTTGTATGCTTTGTTGGCAATCACCAAGGAACCTCTGTAGAGGGCGTGCATGGAATTCCCCCCCCCCAACACATTTTATTATTTATAACATTAACACCATAAACATAAGTAAACATAAATGAAAATAACAGCAATCATAGGATCCTTCCTTATATGTGTGAAATGTCTGCTTGCCCACAGGATCACGTCTTGGCAGGACACCAGCATACCTAACAATTTCGCCAACATCATTACCTCTACCCTGGAAAATCTTAGAATCTCCAACAGCAGGGTACTGATTTTTTGTTGTCATTCCATCGACAAATAGACTCTGTCCGCTGCCATGTCTATCTGGACCCCCAGATGTACCAGGACCTGCGTCGACTCGAGAAGGCTCTTCTGTAGGTTGACCACAAAGTCATACTCCCTGAGTAACTGGACTGTTAATTGTGTCTTTTCCAGGCTCTCTTTGTATGAGGCTGCTTTGACTAAAATGTCAATCAGATAAGGAAAGAGGCTCACTCCTTGTATCCTGAGGTTGGCTATGATGGCCACCAGAACCTTTGTGAATACCCTCGGTGAGGACTTGAGACTGAAAGGTAGGGCCCAATACTGAAAATGCTGTTTGTTGTATGCAAACCTAAGGAACCTGCGGTGTGATTCCCTTATTGGAATGTAGAGATACGCCTCTAACAGGTCTATGGACATCAAAAAATGGTGCTGTATGGCTGAGAGGATGGACTTTAAAGTCTCCATTTTGAATTTCCTGATTTTGATATATTTGTTTAACCATTTCAGATCCAGGATAGCCCTGACATCCCCATTCTTTTTTGGAACTATGAAAAATATTGAATAAACCCCCATATTTGTCTGATGACTCAGTACCCTTTCTATTGCCCCAATGTCCAGCAGATGCTGAATGGCGGCCTCTATGAGAGTTTGTTTTCCCCTGGACTGGTTTATTGGCATCTTCACAAGATGATCTGGTGGCCTGGAGGAGAATTCTAAAGAGTACCACTCTGTAACTGTCTCTACGACCTATTTGTCATTTACTGTTGCTTGCCAGTGATGTGCGAAATTCTGTAATCATCCCTCTATGGCCAATTTGTTTACCTCACTATAGTCATGCCAAGGTTCCTTTTTTGGCATTTTTAGGGTTCTGGTCGCCCTTGTTGGAGAAGGATAACTTATGGGGTCTGGCTTTGGACTGCCATTTACTTTGGTAGGATCTACTGTAAACTGTTTCCGACCCTTTCTTGAAATCACGAAAGGACGGAAACCTCTTTTTAAATTTAGACTCTCTCTGCTTTGATGTTAAGACTTTCTTTTTATCCTTGTCCACCATCAAACATCTATCTAGCCCTTCTCCAAAAAGGCGGGCTCCTTTGAAGGGTACCGCTGCCACTTTCATTTGTGCCAAGGAGTCCACATCCCAGTTGTGCAACCAGTCGTTTCTCCTGGCCATCATGATACAGGCCATTGCCCTGGTAGATTGCTGAAAAGCGTCCAGAGTGGCATCAGCTGTAAAAGCTGATGCCAGTGCAATCTTTTTCAGTTCGTCCTTAAATTCTTTAGGTACGTCACACTCAGCTGAAGCGAGGTCCAATTCCCGGGCATAGGTTGCCCTGGCAAACAAAGACTCTGCAGTGGATGCCCTAAGTACACACGAGGCAGCTTCAGAATCTCTGCGAAGCGCCTGCTCTATTCGCCTATCACATCTCCACTTCCTGAGATTACAAAGACTCTTGGGTGGATAAGGCAACTGAGCATCTATGTAGCTCAAAGTCATTAAGGGACTTGGATTGAGAGCTGGCTGCCCCTGTATTGTCTGCCATTTTGTGCTCCATAAACCCAGGGCAAAGTAAAACAGAAACTGATGAGGAAAGGGGAAAAACAAAATGGCCACTTCCAATTTCTTTCCCCGCCCATTCAGCTGAGCCTGTATCTCATAAACTCCCCCCCTCCGGCCCAAGGTCTGGCCCTGTGCCCAGATGGGATTAGCCAGCCTTTGGTGAGCCCAGGGGAGGCTTGCAAAAAATTGAAGGTGGAGGAAATGTCTGAACTTTGCAACCATGCAGTTACCAGAGCAGTGTATGCCTGCACCTCCCCCTCCCCATTTGGCTCCAGGAACTCCTTGCTCTCCAATGCTTCCCCTCTCCACTCCTGGGGCCTTACCGAGAGCCAGTTTGGTGCAGTGGTTAAGTGCGTGGACTCTAATCTGGGAGAACCGGGTTTGATTCCCCACTCCTCCACTTGCACCTGGCTGGATGACCTTGGGCAAGCCGTAGTTCTGATAAGAGCTGTTCTTGAAAAAAGAGCAGTTCCTGCCAGAGGTCTCTCAGCCCCACCCACCTCACAGGGTGTCTGTTGTGGGGAGGGGAAGGGAAAGGAGTTTGTAAGCCACTCTGAGACACCTTTGGGTAGTGAAGGGCGGGGTATAAATCCAATCTCCTCCTCCTCCTCCTCCTCCTCCTCCTCCTTTCTTCTTCTCTGGAATCAGGACCTGACTTGGGCTCTTCTGCTCGCCAGCTCCTTACGCACAAGAGGACTGCTGGGTCTGCAATGTCAACCCGTGTGCCTCCACAGACTCTACCACTCCCTGGTTCAAAGGTGGGACGGTAGGGATCAGCGTCCAAGAGCCAGTCCCTGCGGGATGCTGCGGACTAACCACGGCTACCAGGGGTTTTCCGGTGCTGGTGGCCCTCAATTGCCGCCGACTGTGGCTTGCTACCTTTCCTGGCCCCGGGAAGCACTCCCAGATCTGGCTGAAATCCTTTAATCTTTTTTTAAAATTTGCTTTGGATCAGTGCACTCTTGGAGCACCAGGAGACATGTCCTGCACTTTAGGCAGGGCCGGTGAAACTGAAAGCAGATCTAGCGGAAAGGCCCCTCCCCCCACCTGGATCAGATCTGAGAGACCAACCCTGTGGAAGAAGGAGGAGCCTAATCCCAAATGTGAGGGATGTCCCACTCCCTAGGACCACCGGAGAATGGGTGAGATCAAGTGGAAAGCTGGCAGGATCCAATTCACCGTTAATGTACCACACGCCACAACAGTGTGGCCTTTATCTCAGATGTGCTAATATGAAATAATCTCTGTTGCTAAAAGGCACACATGTTGTTGGTGTATCCAACCTGCAGTAGATTTGTTCCAGGAAAGAATAATAGAGTACCTGACCAATAATGGCATAACACGAGAACCTAATTGAGTCCCCCTCTGAAAAATGAAGTTTGCTGCAGATGCTTGCCATACAAATGCTTATAACCAAAATACACATAGGAAGAAACTGGTCTGTGCTTGTGAAGTATTTGATATAAAATTACCACAAGGGAGGGCAGGAAGGGCTGCCTCAGTGCTTAGTTCTTGTGGCCCTTTCTTACACGCCCAGGGAAATGCTGATCACCACTTTGGGGTCAGGAAACAATTTTTCTCCAGGCCAGTTTGGCCAGGGATCCTGGAGGCTTTTTGTCACCTTCTGGGCATGGGACAATGGTCACTATGGGTGTAGAGGGGGAGGGAGGGAAATGCTGATTGCCACTTTGGGGTTAGGAAGCAATCCTGGAGGGTTTTTTTTTAATCTTCTGGGCGTGGAACAGCAGTTACTGTGAGTGTGGAGGAGGAGGTATTTGTGAATTTCCTGCATTGTTCAGGGGGGTGGACTAGATGACCCTGGAGGTCCCTTCCAATTCTATGATTCTATGATTCTAAGGTGGAATAAGTGGAAGTGGATTGCCCTAGTTAAACATCACTGCCTCATTCTAGCATTTGGAAGATAAAAATAAAACACCCTGTCACAATTCAGTAGTGATCTTTTCATCCACATTGCCTTCATTTTGTCCCCGTCTGCTTGATAGTATAAGGTTTCAGAAGACAGAGAATCAACATCACAATACAGAGACAGAGGCCAAGTGAGTCACAACTGGAGAAGGCAAAGAGTCACAGCACCACACCTGCCTTCCAGCTACCCCCCCCCCCCAGAGAGGAGCTCACCAAGTTCTCCAGCAGGGAAACTCTCTTGCTGGGTGATGCTGTCTGCCCACCCCCACAGGTGAAGGTGTGGAGAAAGTAGAAGATAACTGCATAGGGATCATTATTCCACTCTGGGGACTGTCATTCCAGTACCAGAGCACAGATTCTACTCCTAGGTACTGTCTTTCCACTCTGGGGGCTGTCATTCCCAGAGTAGCTTATCTGGGCCCATTCCAGTCCCAGAGTAGCTTATCTGGGCCCAAACACCTTAATGGAAAAACCATTCCACATTTTCTTTGCAACTTTTTTTGTGATGCAACGTATTTCCGTGGAGCCCATGCAACTCAATTGGCATTCGTGGCTCCCATTATCTCCAATGGACCTTCAAGCCTCTCCCATTGTTTCCCATGGTCAGTCCTGTCATTCCTTTTATACATCCCAGTTAATTGTCCCTTTGAAACTGTACCACAGCAAAACGAGGAGCAAGTATCAGCAAAATGAAGAGCATGAACATGTACAGAGTGCACTTTTCTTGCCAATGTTCTTAGGGCAAAAGGAAATTGTAAAGTGTCTCTGCTACTGGACTCTTACTTTTTCTACTGCTATTACAAACCACAACATTCAAAAAACAGTGGGGGGACATTTTAACCTTCCAGGACATTCAGTTGCTGACCTAAGAGTAGCAGTTCTCTAACAAAGGAATTTCAAAGGGAGATTAGAAAGAGACACTGCTGAATTTCAACTGATAATGAAGCTCAAGACAATGCGAACTCCTGGACTGAACTGAGACCTAGGTTGTTTCTCTCATTAACAATGCCTGCTATTGTCATTTGGCATCTGAAATCACTTCACTCTCCAAGATATAAGGACAGATGGACTCACATTCCAGCTGTGAACAGTAATTCATTGTTAGTCTTTAAGGTGCTGCTGGACTCTTGCTCCCTTTCACTAATAAGGAATGCAAGCTGTACTGTTAGGTTCCCCCCCTCCCCATCTGTTAGAAATGCAAAAGAGAACCCATCTCTCTCTCTCTAGCATGCTCTCTTTAGCATCCCCCCCCCCGAAAAAGTCTGTAGGCAAAAACAGCTGGGAAGAAAACATTGCTGGCACTGACTTTAACCCCCCCCTCTCATGCTCTCTTTAGCTCCCCACCCCAAGAAGTCTTCAAACAAACAAAACCTTACCTGGAGGAAGAAGTCGCTAGTCTTCCTAAAAGAGCTACTGGCTCCATTTCCCCCCTCTCTCTGGCTGTTTCCCTCCCCCTCCCTCCCCAGAGGAGGAGGGGAGGAGCCCTCTGCCAATCAAAGGAAGGCTTGCGTTCTCTCCTCTCCCAAGCAGGAAATAGGAGATGCTGGAGAGAGAGGAGGAATATGGAGCAAGCTGCTCTTGGATTTAAAGAAAGTTTTGGCTGACACTGGTTGCCCCGAGGGAGGAGCAAAGGGAAGGGAGTGTGTGTGTGTGTGTGTGTGTCTGTGTGTGTCTGTGTGCTTGCAAGGGAGGAGGGGAAATGTTGCTACTCCTGGAATGCTGTTCCTGCTCATTCTGGCTCGAAATGACCCCTGGTAACATGTACAAATTGACCATGAAAGAAAATATTTGTGTTACTGATTAGTATTGCTTTATATCAATTCAAATATTACTTTGAATGTTATCCAGATAGTTACAACATTGTCCAATCTTCATAAAATAGGCCCTAAGATATTTCTCACACAAACAGTTGCTGCCATGTTGATCTCATAGACCAAGAAATCCAGAACAAATAAAGCAGTAACTTTTCTACAGTCGGTATCAGTATATAAACAAGTGGCAGGAGCACAAGACACACAGGAGAGTAATCCCATCTCACACACACACACACACACACACACCCGCCAACGCTGAGCCTGGTGCACCTCCAGGTCCCACCACTCACCTCTGAGCGCCTGTGTGCAGCAGTGGCAATGTCTGGAAGCCACTCTGAGCCCAGAGCGCCCCCCCGGTGGTGTCCCAGAGCACCTCCCAGCATCTGCTGCTGCTGCTGCAGCTAGACCCCCAAGCACCTCCCAGCTTCACCCACCACCAGCTCTGACTATTAAAGGGAAGCGTGTTGTCTGATTATGCACAGGCAACATTTTTTTTATAGGGGAGGGATCTAACCCCACAATGTATTTTTTTTAAGATTTCAGATTTTTTTGCAAATTTGGGGGGGGGGGGGAACCAAATGTGCAGGAAAATCAGTTTAGTGTCAGTATGGCCCTGATACACAGATTTATATATCCGCATGTTGCTATTATATCACACATTGCTATCATATATATAGATATGCTGGTTTTTGAGTTCCACTTCACTAAAGCAGATTGGAAAAATTAGATAAAATTGGAGACAAAGTTTTTTTAGAAAGTTGAAAATGGAATGATGGAGGCATCATTTCTCAGAGTATAATTCTAAGAGCACATTCCTGGGAGTAAGCCCCATTGAACAGGCCTGAGTAGGATTGTAAACAGACCTGCTTAAGATTGCTGTCTAAAATACATAGTTTACAAATAAAACAGCACTCAGCCTTTAAGATACACAAGATTTAAAAACATAACAGGATGAGAATAAGCATGAACCATTTCCCCCTGCTTTTCCACTTGTTTGCCATCAAGTCACAGCTGACTTATTCCAACCCCATTGGGTCTTCAAGGCAAGGGAGGCTCAGAGGAGGTCTGCCATTGCCTGCTTCTGCACCACAACCCTGGACTTCCTTGTTGGTTTCCTATCCAAATACTAACAACGGCCAACACTGTTTAGCTTCTGATATCTGATGAGACTGAGCTAGCCCGGGCTATCCAGGTCAGGGCACTGCTGTTTTAAAATTGGTAGTGGCTGTTCGTATACAGCTACATAAATACCAAATATTAAGCCCTTAAAACCCACCTTTGGTGTGGTAGGGAACATAGCAGCTGTAAAGGGCTGAAAGAAGGAAAACGGTGCTGATGTGGGCAGGACTTTGGAAAATGTGCACCTTCCTATCCAGACAGCATGATAATGTGCTTGGTCTGTACTCTTCCCAAAATAGATAACAGCAAAGTAGGTTTGGGGAAAGAGTGTACTGAGGACAGGGAGAGGACAACTGGAGCACAATTAGAGCACAAGGTCATGTGAATGCTTTTAAAAAGCACCCCTGTTTGGATGTTGAAGTGGAGAAAAAACTCTGTTTGGAAGCAGCCTATAAAAGACCGTGGAAAAACTACAGTTATATTGGCATGACAGAGAAATCTAAAAATGGTCTTTATTTTTGGTTATCCTAAGCACTACATCTGGTTCACTGCCTATAAACAGTTTGTGTGCCTCATATGACACAAAGAGAGAACTATACTTATGCATCCAAATCGGTGTGTGAACTACTTGGCGGCACCAGTTAACCCCCAGAGGCAAAAGCTGGCTTCCAGTTTGCTCCTATGAAAGCCAAAATCAGATGGGAGACTCTGGATAATCAGTTCTGCAAACAAGTATTAAGCATACATAGGAAAGATTTCTGCCAGTACCAGCTGCAGGGCAGTGCTAGGGCAATTCTCACTGCTCACGAGTATGCTGCTGTCTTACCAGTCAAAGCAACATGGACTCCCGCCACCACAAAGCAGTAGAAGAGCAAACTCAAACGTGCTGGGGAAAATATAGCATAAGCTGGGTGGGAAGGGGGCATAAAAATGTTCAAAATAAATAAAAAAAATACTCGCTATATAAATTTAAGCAGCACAAAAAGAACAGCAGCATTTTAAATTTGCTTTATTTCTAAATGTAGCAATAATGCAATGTAACCACCCTCTATATGTTTTACACGGAAAGCTGTATACATCTTTAATTATTTTAAATATTCTGAAAATAGTAATAAAGTAGGTTCAAAATAAATCATAAATGTGTAATTATTGTAGAGCATATCAGCACCTGGCTTGAGGTAAACGCCTCATAACCTCACGCTCCTGCAACTGAAACAGGAAGCTACATAACAACTGCATAACAATGGCATAATAACAACTGGCCTGACTTGGGAACATGCTGCTGAGCGATTCTGAGCTCATACCTGAAACCGGGTTTGTATGCGGGGCATGAAAACGCCCCTTAGGCTACCACCCCCTCCAACGCAGACCTGAACAACCAACGCGGTCCAATGCGGTCCAACGCGGACCTGAGCAACCCGAACCGGCCTGGTCAACGGGGAGTTACAGCACCTACCACCAGAGCCTGGCGTGAGTCTATCCCCCGGTGTCAACAAAGTGTGTGCTGGCTGCACGGCCAGAGTTCGGGTGGTGCGGTGGCCATTTTGGCAAAGCCGGAGAGTCGGTGTGGTGGCACTTGGCGGCAGGGACTCCCTTGATGGTGGCAGGCCTGTGGGTATCAGTGGGGGTGCTGGAAGAGGGTCTTTCCCCTCTCTCAGAGCCCCTTGAAGTGGCCAAAAAACGGGACGACGCGGAGCCAGAGAGCAATAGATCCATCCCAACTTCGGTGGTGAGAGCAGCAATGACAGCTGAGCTGTCCCAGCGGGGACCATTGGAAGTCTCGAACCGCAGGAGTCAACGTTTGAGGGGGAAGACCCGGAGTGGCTGGGGGATTGTGGACCCCTTCTATGTAATATCGGAACCATGAACTGGAAATACGGAGTGTCCCTAGTGGCTGGCTCGAAGAACAAGTAACTGCCAGGGAGAGTTGCTTCCTTTCTCCATGGTGGAGGCCTGGAACCTGGAGGCTGCTGTTTGAACAGTCCCCAAGTGCTAGAAGCGGCGGGGGGACACCTGTACCATTGGCAGTTGTGTATGTAGCCGCAGAATCCTTCCATTTGGCAACAACTTTGTGTGGATTTGGGTGGATGTGAGTTGTCTGCTAGTACGATTGTGGATGAGTGCTGTATGAGTGATGAATGTGGTTGTGTGATTGTGATTCCAGGGACTTATAATGTTTAGATAGATAGGATTCCCTGGTATGACCTGTTAGGTCAGGCAATATTGTATTTAGTATTTTGCATAACAGCACTCTGTATTTAGTAGCAGTAGAGTTAGATAGTGATTAATCTGTTGTTTTAGGAGTGGATTCTGCTACCTCCTGTCATTCACTCCATTGGTGGTCTGGAGCGTTGCAGAGACCACCAGTGTAACAAATATCTCGGCAGCAAATTCCGGTGCTCTTGGGACTGGGGAAGTTTTGCGGTGGGCCTAGGCGGGGCTTCAAGGGAAGGATGCAGAGAAACAGAGCAGCTCGGCGTCCTTCCAGCCTATGGCCCACCCCAATGGTGGCCAGCAGTGGGGCCAGGATGGAGAACCCCCCTCCGTCACTGGTGCTGTGCAACGCCAAGTCTATTAACAACAAAACTACAATCCTTCTGGATTTTGTATAGGAGTGTGTGACCGAGACCTGGGTGTGGGAGGGTGAAACAGTAGCTTTCACTCAGCTTGCCCCATCTGGGTCCTACACCAGTCACGGACTAGGGGGTGCGGGGGGGAGTGCCTATCTTCATTCGGGAGGCTTACTCCTTCAGGGCGCTTCTGTCGGTGGAGATTGCGGGCGTTCAGTGTGTCGGTTTGATGCTGGAGGCTGATGAGAGTTTGGCAATCTGGTTGGTGTACCAACCGCCTAACGCACCGGCCAGTAGCCTGTCGTCCCTGCTGGAGGCCGTATCAGGCTGGGCGTTGGAGCACCCTAGGCTGATCATCTTGGGTGACTTCAACGTCCATGCTGAGGACATGACCTCCAGCTGGACTACGGGCCTGGTGTTGTCCATGGCAGCACTGGGGCTCTCTCAATTTGTTTCAGCTCCCACACATCGGGCCGGTCACATGCTCCATTTGATCTTCGCGGTGGGGGTGATGGTGGACCGGATCACTGCAGAGGCAGTGCCATGGTCAGACCACCTGGCCCTGAAGGCCCATTTGAATGTTCCACCCCGACCTTGTTTAGGCGGCGATCAGATTTTTGCTTGACCACGGCACCAAATGTGGCTCCAGATGGCCCTGCGGGATCCGAGGCCCCCTGGTGGTTCATTGGATGAGCTGGTGGAGGACTGGTATGTCTGGCTCTCCTCAGCCATTGACAAGATCGCTCCCAGGTCCTCTCTCCACACTCATGTTAGGTGAATGCCTTGGTATACCCAGGAGTTGCGCGAGCTGAAGCGAGAACTGAGATGGCTAGAGAGACAGTGGCGCCGAGCTCGCAATGAGGCATCAAGAACATCTTATAGGATGCTTATGAGAGCCTATGAGATGGCAGTAAAAGCCGCAGAGAGAGACTTCTATGCAACCACGATTGCATCTGCTAGCTCACAACAATTTGGTCTATTACTGCTCTGCCACAAAGCAGACTAAATGCTAGGGAATTGGATATTGGCTGTGAGGCTTTTGCAAGCTATTTTGAAGATAAAGTCTTGTTGCTCCACGGCGACCTCCCCTTCACAGTTGGTACAGTGAGTGAACTTGAGGCTCCATGCACATCTTCTAGTTGTGTTATGGATCATTTCAGCCCACTCAGCCTAGAGGAAGCTGATGAACTGCTCCTAACTGTTCACCCTACCACATGCTCCCTTGACTTCATGCTCCCTTCATGGCTAATTAAAGCTGGCCATGAGGAATCTCAAGGTGCTGTGTGGGAAATCATCAACAAGTCCCTCTTGGACAGGCTGTTCCCAGAGGCACTTAAGGAAGCACTTAGAAAAGCCAACCTTGGACCTGGCTGAATTGGCCAACTACTGGTCGATTTCCAACTTGCCATACTTGGCCAAGATAATAGAGAGGGCAATGGCAGCTCAGTTACAGGACTTCTTGGATGACGCTTCCATTCTAGGCCCCTTCCAGTTCAGCTTTTGCCCGGGGCCACGGGACAGAGATGGTACTGGTCACCCTCATGGACAACCTCCGGAGGCATCTGGATTGGGGCGGATCAGTAGTGCTGTTGTTGTTAGATCTGTCGGCTGCGTTCAACACAGTCGACCATGAGCTCCTGGGTCCACCACCTCGTCGAAACTGAAATCCAGGGACTGGCCTTACAGTGGCTTCCTCCCTCCCTCCAAGGTCAGGGACAAAGAGTGGCACTGGGGGATCAGCTGTCCCTGATGCCTTTCAACATCTATTTGTGCTCTCTTGCCCAGATTGCCCAGAGGCATGGGCTGGGATGTCACCAGTATGCGGATGACACCCAGCTCTATCTGCTGTTTGACGGTCAGTCTGACTCTAAACCAGGAGACCTAGACCAGGGGTAAGCTGTGGCTGGTTGGCTTAGGCTGAGCTGGCTGAAACTGAACCCAATGAAGACAGAGATCCTGTGCCTGAGTCGGAGTGGTCTGAGCGTAGGGATCCCGCTCCCGACCTTCGATGGGGCTCCACTGGTGCTAGCACCGGAGGTTAACAGTTTGGTAGTGCTCCTAGATGCCTCCTTAACTATGGAGGCCCAGGTAGCAGCCACTGCCAGATCAGTCTTTTATCATCTTCAGCTGATCAGGCAGTTAGTTCCCTTCCTCGAATGCAACGACTTGGCAGCAGTGATCCAGGCAATGGTCACCTCGAGACTGGACTACTGTAATGCCCTCTACATGAGGCTGCCCTTGTCTCAAATCTGGAAGCTGCAGCTGGTGCTGGCTTTTGATGGGGCTCTCTGTCACGATTGTGCTGGCGGGCCAGGCAGGGCACGGAAGTGGTCGGGTTAGAACGGATAAAAGGAAGTATTTCTTCACCCAAAGAGTGATTAACACATGGAATTCACTGCCACAGGAAGTGGTGGGTGCTACAAGCATGGACGGCTTCAAAAGGGAATTAGATAAGCATATGGAGCAGAGGTCCATCAGTGGCTATTAGCCACAAGGTATAGCTAGGGGCTCTGGGGCAAGTGATGCTCTGTCTTCTTGGTGCTTGGGGGGGGGGTCAACAGTGGGAGGGCTTCTAATGTCCTGGCCCCACTGCTGGACCTCCTGATGGCACTGGTATTTCTGGCCACTGTGTGACACAGAGTGTTGGACTGGATGGGCCTTTGGCCTGATCCAACATTGGCGTCTCTTATGTTCTTATGTTCTTAAGTCTGAAACACAGTCTGAGGTTAAGGTACCAGAGAAGCAAAGTCCAAAACACCAAGTCAAAACGTAGCCTAGGGTTACCGGAGGTTGTATTAAAGAGTTCAGAAGCCGAAAGCCATTCGTCAGAAGTCAGGGTACACAGTCCGTAGTCGGGGAGCCGGAGAGAAACAACGTCATGCAAACCAGAGTCAGGAGCTGGGAAGTCAGTACAAAAACCAGGAGACAGGAATGCAGGATATGGGGTGCAGCAAGTCATCCAAGAGACTAGTTGCCAGTATAAATTGTGGATCTGAGAGAGCCGCCTAAAGAGCCCATTCCGTTTGTTAGCCAATTACCGGCCGCTAATAGGGTCCTGGCTCCAGTCAGTACCTCGCATGTGCGCCTCCTTACGCTGGGTTGCCATGTCCCATCGCCTCTGCTCTCGCAAACGAGCCACCAGTGTAGGCGTGGTGCTTGTGCTCAGCTCTGCCGGTGCGGCTCCAGGTGCAAACTTTCCTGTTGACTGGTGCTCATCTTCCTCAGGACTTAGGTCCGGCGAATCAAGGGGTACAGGGAACTCATCCCCGGAAGTTGAGGGTGCAGAATCCCCTGCGTCAGGGTCCACGGGGTCGGGCTGCACGGCGGGCATGATACCATCCCCCCCAGGGCCCCCCTCCTACTGAGGGCCGGGTTTATTGGGATACTCACTGTGATACTGTTTGACTAACTCAGGGGCATGGAGATTGGTAGTGGGTTTCCAGGAACGATCATCGGGACCATAGCCCTCCCAGTCGACCAAATATTGTAAAGTTCCATGCTGCAGGCAGGAGTCTAGGATTTGTCGGACTTCATATTCCTCTTCATCTTCGATGAGGACGGGCGCTGGTGGCACTGGTGGTGTGGGATGGTTGGAATTGGCTGGGGACAAGTAGATCAGTAGGGACCGATGGAAGACAGGATGGATGCGAAGGTGGTCTGGGAGCTGAAGACGGAACAACACAGGGTTGATCTGATCCATAATTTTATAAGGGCCGATAAAACTAGCATCCAGTTTATGGGAGCGGCTAGGCCGCCTCAGGTACCGAGTGGATAGCCACCCTAGGTCTCCAACGTGCAGCAGGGGGGCTTCATGCCACTTTCGGTCTGCGGTTTCTTTGTAAGCCTCTTTGGCATGTTGGAGCTGCTCTTTAAGCAGAGCCTGAAGGGCCTGTAATTCCTGTAGTTGGGTGTCCACTGCTGGAACATTCGTGGACGGACAAAGGCTGGGGAAAAACCGAGGGTGATGGCCGTAATTTGCTGCAAAGGGAGTGGTTCGGGGAGGCATGGAGTTATTGTAAGCGAATTCGGCCAACGGTAGCAGGGAATACCAGTTGTCTTGCTGATAGCAGGTGTAGCACCGTAGGTATTGTTCTAATGTGGCGTTAGTCCGTTCAATCTGTCCATTGGTTTGGAGGTGATACGCTGAAGATAGATGGACTTGAGTGCCCAGCCCTGAATGTAAAGCCTGCCAAAATCGAGAGGAAAATTAAGGTCCATGATCGGAGACAATATGGGTGGGGAGACCATGAAGTCGGAAGACGTGTTGGAGGTACAGCTGGGCGGTTTTGGCACCGGTGGGTATTTTTGTGCAGGGGACAAAATGTGCCATTTTGGTAAGGAGATCCACAACAACAAAGATACAAGTGTTCCCGTGAGAGCAGAGCAGATCAGCTATGAAGTCCATGGATATGGTGTCCCATGGTTCGGATGGAGTGGGTAAGGGATGGAGTAATCCAGATGGCTTGGCTGGGACATCTTTGGCTCATCGGCATACTTCACAGGAACCAACGTATCAATCAACGTCTGCCCAGACTCGGGGCCACCAAAATTCATGGGTCAGGAGGTGAGCTGTCTTATGCCAAAGTGTCCTGCCGGTAAGGAGTTGTGTGTCAAGTGCAAAATCCAGGCACGAAGGGGTCCAGGCGGAATATACAGGCGGCCCTGATGAAACAGCATGCCCTCCCTGGTGGTAAACACACCTCTTGTTCCCTGCTGGAGGTCGTGTAGTCGTTGTTGTGCCCACGGATCAGTGGCTTGACTTGCTCGGATCTCGTCTGCCAAGCACCAGTGGCTAATGCTAGTAGTGAAGACCTCCGGAGAGAGTATGGTGGTTTCTGGGGATTCCTCGGCCAGGGCTGGCGCATACTCGGGTTTCCAGGATACAACGTCTGCTTTCTGGTTTTGGGTGTGCAGGATATAGGATATTTTGAAATTAAAACGAGAGAAGAATAAAGACCAATAAATCTGCCGGTGGGTCAGGCAGTGAGTTGTGTCTGAATGTTCCAGGTTGCGATGGTCTGTAAGGACTTGTACCAGGTGGCGGGTGCCTTCAAAATAATGTCGCCATGTTTCGAAAGTGGCTTTAATGGCCAACAATTCCCGTTCCCAAATGGTGTAGTTTTGTTCAGCGGACATTAGTTGGCGGGAGTAGTAGGCACATGGTTGTAACGGCTGTGTGGGGTTATCGTGTTGGGAAAGGATGGCACCAATAGCAACACTAGAAGCATCAGCCTCTACGGTGAATGGGAGATGAAGGTCTGGATACCGAAGCAAGGGTCCAGACATGAAGCAGGATTTCAGCTGAAGAAAGGTGTGTTCCGCTTCCGGTGTCCATTGAAATGGTTCTTTGGGGCGAAGAAGTCGGGTTAAGGGGGTGGTTAAGGATGCGTAAACGGGGATAAATTGTGCATAATAATTGGCGAATCCTAAGAGTCTCTGAATGTCCTTCCAATTCTGGGGTACCTGCCATTGGACAATAGCCTCGACTTTTTTTGGGTCCATGAGGAGATCTTGAGGGGATATTATATGACCCAGGAATTCCATGGAATGGAAATGGAAAGCGCATTTTTTCTAGCTTGGCATACAAGCTATGAGTACGAAGGCATTGACCTGACGCACATGCTCCACGTGTTGGGTCATGGAGTTGGAATACACAAGGATATCGTCCAAGTAAATAATTACAAAGTGGTCCAGTAGACCATGGAAGATGTCATTTATGAGCCATTGGAAGACCACTGGGGCATTGGTTAATCCAAAAGGCATCACTAGATATTCATATTGTCCGTATCTGGTACCAAAAGCCGTTTTCCACGTCACCTGGTTTGATGCGTACCAGATTGTATGCTCCACGACGATCTAATTTTGTGTAGATCTGTGCTCCTTTGAGGTGATCCAATAGTTCGGGGATTAGTGGTAATGGGTACCAGTCTCGAATGGCGATTTTGTTCTGGGCCCTATAGTCGTTGCAGAGACGTAAGTCACCGGTCTTCTTTTTGACAAATAATACTGGTGCTGAGAGTGGGGATGTGGAAGGCCAGATAAATCCTCATCCCAGGTTTTTCTCCAGAAACTCCCATAGGGCTGTGAGTTCTGGTTCTGCCATGGGGTACAACCGTCCAATGGGTAGGTAGTGTCTGGGATCAAGTCAGTAGCACAGTCATATGGCCGGTGTAGAGGAAGCTGATCAGCTCCCTTTTCTTCGAAGACATCTGTGAAGTCTTGATAGGGAGCAGGAAGCAGGGGTGATGGTTCTGAAGCAGATGCGATTATGGTGGGAGACGAAGTTGCTGGGGTTGAACTGGCAGCGGTAGCTGTGGGTGGATGGACAATAGGAGCGATGAGGGCGGGAGGACAGGAGATTCGCATTCTGGCTGAGTGGAAGACAGGGTTGAAGGAGGTGGGATGACAGGAAACCGGAGTTCTTGGTGGATCCAATCCACTTGTGGATTATGGGTTCTCAGCCAAGAGAGACCCAAAATGACTGGAATCTGGGGCATACGCGCGATATCGAAACATAATTGTTCCTGGTGGTGATGTACCCATAGGGTGAGTGGCCGTGTTTCTTGTGTTACAGGTCCTGACCGGAGCAGCCGTCCATCGATGGCTTCCACCAGAGCCGGGTTCTGATCACCGCCCCCACGGGACTTCGTCAATCGTCTGTGTGCCATCCTTCAGAGTTTCCAGTCCGCCGGGTTGAAGGTAAAGTGAAAAAGTGTCTCCTGGGTGTCCGCCGCCTCAACTTCCTCGAATTTTCAGTGGATGCAGAGGGCATCCACCCAGCACAAGTCAAGGTTATCAGGGACGCCCCCACGCCCAAATCCAGGGCCGAGCTTCAGGCATTCCTCAGCCTGTTAAACTGCTATCACACCTTCCTACCACAATAGGTGGCCATTGCAGAGCCCCTCCACTGACTCCTGGATTAAAAAGCTCTCTGGGTCTGGGCCGAAGGCAACCTGACGCTTTCCGGGCAGTCAGGGATCTGCTGGTATCCAATTCAGTCCTGGCCCACTTCGATGAACAGTTGCTGGTCATCCTCGTCTGCAATGCCTCCCCTTACGGAGTTGGTGCCGTCTTGGGGCACAAGCTGCCCAATGGCCGGGAGGTCCCATTAGCATACTACTCCCGCACTTTGTTGTCTGCTGAGCACAACTACGTGCAGCTAGACAAGGAGGGCTTGGCGATTGTGGCAGGGGTGAAGAAGTTCCATGACTTCCTGTATGGCCATCACATCACCATCGTAACGGACCACAAGCCGCTGCTGGGCCTCTTCGCTTCAAATGCTGTCACTGTGGGCTTTCTGCTGGTCGATCTTCCTTGCCGGCTACCAATACAGCCTTTAGTACCACCCAGGGAAGGCAATAGGACATGCAGATGCCCTCAGACGCCTGCCACTGCATTCTGTTGACCACGACCTGGCTCCCACACACCAGATCCTCCTCATTGAGGAACTCCCTGACCAGCCTATCCACACTGTGGACGTCGCCCGCCACTCCACCAAAGATTGCATCCTCTCCCGCGTTTCGGATTGGGTGTGGAGGGAATGGCCCACCAGGTAGGTGTGCCTGGATTTTGCAGTTTCTCATCTTGCTGGGATCTCTCTGCACACGGGTGTTTGCTCTGGGGAAGCTGAGTTGTGGTATCAGCCCCCCTGCGCCAGCGAGTCTTATCAGCCCTACATGAGACACATACAGGGATCGTTCAGATGAAAGCTCTTACCCGCAGCTACATGTGGTGGCCAGGGATTGATGGAGAGATCGAGGCCTGGGTCAAGCACTGCCAGGTCTGCCAGGAGACCCAATCAGAGCTCCCCCCCCCCGAGCTCCCATACAGTAATAGGAGTCCACCCACACCCCATGGTCCTGGGTACACTGGACTTTGCTGGCCCCTTCCAGGGCCAGTTATTTTTCGTATTGGTGGACTCCTACACCAAATGGCTGTAGGTTGTTCCTGTCGCCTCTATCCGGGCGGCCATCCTGGCACTCACTGGGCGGCCATCCGGGCACTCACCTGGATTTTCTGCATGCATGGCCTGCCCGACTTGGTCGTGACGGACAATGGGACTGCTTGTCGGAAGAGTTTCAGGAATTCTTGGGCCACTACCTGATCCACCACATCCAGTCTGCGCTGTTCCACCCAGCCACCAATGAACAAGTGGAAAGGATGGTGTGGACCACCAAGGACTTTCTCAGGTGGCTCATCCAGGGCGACTGGGAGCACTGGTTGGCAACTTTCCTCTTAGGTCACTGGGCAACTCCGAGCTCCGCCACCGGCCGCAGCCCAGCGGAGCTCCTTATGGGCCAGCGCCTCACAACCTGGTTAGACCGGCTGCATCCGGATTGAGCACCAGAGAACCACCCAGTTTCGGAGGTCCAAGAAGTGCCCAGAGGGTTTTTCCCAGGTGACCCTGTCTAAACTCGGAATTACTCCAGCGGCCTTGTGTGGGTTCCCGCAAGGGTCATCAGGGTCTCCGGTCCAGTGTCGTATGAGGTCTCCATGGACAATGGACAGATCCTGCACAGGGACATCGACTAGCTTCACCGCCATCTCCTGCTGGAGGTAGCCAAGCCAGCACTAGCTGCCGCGGAAGCCAGATGTGCAGAGCCACTACTGCCGCCACCAGAGTACAGATTGCAGTGTGACAGGCCATGTGCCAGAGACCATCCCAACCGCGCGGAGTCACCCACACCCATACAGACAATTTTGGAGCCCCCAGACTCTGTTCCTGTGTCACCACCTTTCCCCAGCAACCCCAGACACAGCTCCTGTGACTTCGCCACCACCAACTGAGCCTAGATGCTCTCACCGGGAAAGGTGCAAGCCCACTTACCGTGAGGACTATGTGTGTTAAGGTGCTTTGGAACTTAGGGGGGAGGGGTGTTATGTATTGAGACTGGAACATTCCAGGACTGTTTCTACCAGAGACTGGCTGAGCGTGGAACTATAGAACAATACCCCACCAGGACTCTGGAGGTGGCCAAAGAGGAATTAATAAGTCTGACAATAGCCTATCATTGGTAGTTGTTTGGGGAAGTTGGTGGAGTTGCATGCTATTTAAACAGGGCAGTTGACCTGGCTTTTCGCTTTTTGTTCTTGCTGAATCACTAATAAAGGAGAGCTGATCACTAGGGCTTGGGGTCAGACCCTCCATGGAACCCAGTATTTAACAATTACTGATTAGATTTTGCATGGTATTTTATGATTGTATGATTATTGTTTTAATCTTGTTTTAAATTGGTTTCAATTGTTATTGTATATTGTTTAAACATTGATGGAACCCACCCTGAGCCTGCTTGCGGGGAGGGCGGGATAAAATAAAATAAACGAATCTTCTTCTTTTTTTTACACCCCTGTAAGTGTGAAGAAGCTACAGTTTTAAAGCAAGGAGATTTTAAAGTAGCACACTACCCCCCCCCCCAAAAAAAAGAGCATTTGCAGCACAAGGTTATTGTCCCAAATTTGCCAAGAGCTTCATTATTTAGTTTTATTTCAAGCAATGCTGATCTGCTATGCAAAGGCATAGACAAAGGTGGGGACAATGGCCAGCTGCTTTCCCACATACCAGGGATGAGGAGTCACTGTGTGAAGGTAGAAAACTATTTCCTGTGGAGTTCTTTTCAGTTTATATGACATAGCATACCACATGTGATCCTCTTGATATACATTATCACTATTTTGTCTGAAAGAGACAATGCACGTATTTTCAGCCTCAGCTGAAAATATCCCTGAGGTTGAAAATATACAGACAAAATCGCCATTACATAGGGATGCCACCCTCCAGGTGAGACCTGAGGATCCCCTGGAATTACAGCTCATCTCTAAACAACAAAGATTGGTTCCCTTGGAGGAAATGGAGGCTTTGGAGAGTGGACTCTATGACATTGGGCCTCACTGAGATCTCTGTCCTCCCCAGGCTCCACCCCCAGATCTCCAGGGGATTCCCAATCTAACAACCCTCCCCCCAATCCCCCACCTGTGGCCAGGGAGGACCTGGTATTACATGTACCTGGAGGGTCACATGTAGCACACTCTCCCTTGAATACACAGTTGCCAGGCTTCTGGGACATGGGATCCTAATAACTAAAAAGGGCCTGGGTCTAGAAAATATCTGGAAGGAAAGCTGGAAAGGAGACATTGTTGGGGATTTAAATACAGGATATGTTTGGATACAAGCTATAAGTGTAGTATGCTCTGTGAACTTACCTTTGCACCCTGTATGACAGCATATAACAGACATTTGTAAATAATCAAAAAGATTACAAAGATTCTGCAAGTCTCCAGTGTTCTCACCTCCAAATAAAACGGGCCCCTTAAAGGCTGCCCTGAATTTCAAATAATTTGGGAAAGGCGAGAACTGTCTACGTAGCTTAATCCAGCCTTAAATGGCAAGAATCCCATATTGAATCTAAGTACATACAGTGTCTGGTAGCAAGTGGTTTTAAACAACTCTTGATGGAGGAGTGCTCAAGAGCATCCACAAAACCTGCATTCCACATGCGTCACTTTTTTGACAATAGGATGCACTGAATAAAAGCAAATCATTAGTTGTGACAGACTCAAGGATGACAAACTGGGAAACAGAAAAGGGGAAGGGGAGAACACACGACTCAATGGAAACCAAGTGAAGGACAATTCTGTAATTGTTGCGACAGGGAAGAGATTAAACTCAGGGGCACTTTCTTCTCCACTTTTCAAAATGACAAGAGATACAAGAATGATTATTGGGGAAAGTGAGCAACCTTCCCTTAGGCAGGAAAGAAGGAGGGAGAAAAAAATGACCTGAATTCTGGGAGAAGTGACAGAGACATCACCAATAACCTGACAATATGCAACAACCTGCTGCTGGCTTAGAAACTGGTAATCTTAAACGATGCATCAGCACAGAAGCTTTGCACATCCTTAACCCATGCAAATACTGAAATGTTTAGGGCTGTGTTTTGTTTTATAGCACTTGTGGCTCTCACAAAGCCAACAAAGTTGATGGAATCCACCAAATATCCTTCTTTTACTTTACTTTATCCTTTTTCCCCCCAAGTTCTCTTTTCTTCTTCATTCTACTCCATCCTTCCCCTTTCTCTGTTCCTCTTTCTCTCTTGGGTTTCCCTGTTCTTCAGCCCTATAATCATGCCATTCTTCTATCTAGGAATTTCAAGCCAGTGTGTAACAGCAACAAAAAAGGCAAACTGAATACTGGAGATTACAGGAAAGAGACTGAAAACAGAACAACCAATATTGCAATGCCCACATGTCAGCTATGCTGCCATATTGTTTATGGACTGTGGGGGCACCCGCCTGACCTGTGTACAAATGGGTGCCTCATTCCTTTCCCTGTATCACTCCTCCTGTTATCTGTAACCTTGTACCACTGTCTAGTTGTAGTGTCTTCATATTAATCAACCATGTGACTTGTTTCGTTTCCCAGCTCAGCTGCTTGGTGCCTTCGGTTATTCCTTCCCGCCCACGGGAATCAGGCCGATTGGCCCACGAGTGTGTGGGGGGGTTGTTTGCATTCTGTATATCTCAGTAGGCTTTCCCTTTTGAATCATTCCTAACAGTGCTTGTGTTCCTGACCAATAGTACTGACAATAAAGTATATGCTTCCTGGAAGACTGTACTCCATTTGTTTGACTGTTGAACCTGACATTCTGTTAGGAATCCCTCTCTCCTTTTTACCCGTCTCTCTCTCGCCGAGATGAGCGGGTAAGAGGAGAAAATCATACCGACAATGACTGCGATTCCTACAACCCAGCCCGATATTCCAGTGACTACCGCGGACCCGGTAACGACCACGGGGGTCAGGACAGTCCCGAAGACCACGTCCACCCACATCTTTCTGACCCCGAAAGCGTCAGGGGGGACGTATGCACCAGGATCTATGCGGTGGGGCCAGTTCAACTCAGACTCGGCAGAGAAGACGTATGTCCTCACGAGGGGCCCCAGACGTGACAGCCATTTTGATGTCAAAGCCCCATGGGAGGGGGACTACCAGCTGTATGGGACGACATCGGAATCCGTAACCAGGGACTGGGTAACAGGGTGGTTGAAATTCTGCAATGGTTGTACATCTCCTAGTGAGGAGGAGACTGATCTGGCCCACAGGCTAGAGACGTTGGAACGAACCCATCAACAAATGGTGCAGGAGTTCAAGGAAGTGATCCTCTCCATCCCGGAGATGGTGGTGCAAGCAATTCAAGCCGAATGTCAGGCGTTGCAAGCCTGCCCCACCACCAGCACAGGTGCTTCCCCCCTGTCCTTGCTGCTGGAGCAGGACAGCCAGTTCCCGGGGGGGGGAGCTCCGCAACTCCCTGGACCTGCAGAACAGCACCTGCAGGGCCAGACCTAGAGAGGGGGCCTAGGGACCAGGTTAGTCCCCGGCCGAAGGATCTACTCGAGGCAACCTTTGATGGTGAGCCGGAGAACCTGACTTATTTTGTGATCTGAGCCATGAAATTCATGGAAAGGTGCGGCCACCTGTTCCCCAATGATGGCAGTAGAGTGGATATCATTGCTTCCTGCCTTTGAGGGGCCACAGCCACTTGGTATGTAGGCTTGTACATCTCCCGCAGTCCTGAATTAAATAGTGTGGACGCTTTTATGTGGGCATTGCGTGCCCAGTTTGAGGATCGCAAGGCTGGCATGAAGGCCCGTGCGTTCCTCCACACCCTTAAGCAAGGGAAGAGGTTGGTCCGTGCCTATTCAACCGAGTTTAAGTGGCACGCCACCAAGATTCAAAATTGGCCGGACCAAGTGCTAGCTGAATTATACCAGATCGGACTAAACTCGGAGATCCGGGAAACAGTTCTCCACTCGGTAGATCTGATTGCCTTGCTGGCCTGGATGCAGGAAGCGGAGAGTGCGGAGGGCCGACTTAACACCTTACGCATATACAGTGGGTCCTCCGGGGGGAAGACCCTGCTGCCCCGGAACCCCAAAGGGAAAGGCACCTACCCCACTGAGGATCTCCAATGCATGAAACAGAGGCTGTGCCTTTGATGTGGGGAAAAAGGGCCATTTCACCATTGACTGTCCGGGGACGGGAAGTACCGGGGAAATGGAGTTACCCAAAGGTCGACTGGGAACCCCAGGAAAAAAGCCTGCGGGCAAACCAAAGTTTGCCAAAGCAAAACATATACATTAAACTCTCATTTGGAATGCTGTGCACAGCACTGGTCACCGTATCTCAAAAATGATATTGCAGAATTGAAAAAAGCACAGAAAAAGGAACAAATATGTTTAAGGGGTTGGAACTCCTTTCCTATGAGGTGACTGAGGGGGGAACATTATAGAGGCTTATAAAATTATGCATGGGTTGGGGAAGGTGGATAGACTGAGCTTTTTCTTCCTCCTCCACAATATTGGAGCTCAGGGACCCCAAATGAAGTTAACAGGCAATAGATTCCGGACAAGACAAAAGGAAATACTCAATTCCACGAGAAAATAAACAGTAAAATCCTCTACCAGTGAGCACAATTATTGTTATAAGCACACATGACTTTAAAAGGGGGTTAACAGATTCATGGAGGATAGCTTCATCAATGGTTTCTAGTCATGGTGAGTACAGAGAACCTCCATGTACACAGGCAGCAGACCTCTGAATACCAGTGTTAGCAGGCAGCACCAGCAGAGGGGTTTGGCCTCTATGCTGTTTGTCAGCCCTGCTGGGCAACTGGTAGGTCATTGTGTGAAACAGGATGCTGGACTAGATGGACCACTGGTCTGATCCAACAGAGCTCTTATGTTCTTATCGTGTCTTACTGATCACTCTTCCAATCTAGTAAAGCTTTTATAGAAATATTTTTATGATGAGTAAAACACAGAAATAATAATTTATCTGGTGAGATTATGAGAACCTGAGTCATGCAGATGAATTTGCACTCACAAAATGTCATTGTGACTTATCTCAGTCATTCAGAGCAGACCAGACCAGACATATTGCAGAGATCCAATAAGGAGGAGGAAACAGAGGAAGAGAGTTTAGGGTGGCTGAGCAAGGCTTCCTGGGATCAGAGGGCAGAGACTGAGTGCATTGAAAGCATATCTCCTTGTCCCATAAATAGCAATTACACAAACTGTGTACATTGGCATAAATTGTATAATGTACGCAAGTATCAAAATTATTTTTTGTGTGTGCAGATTTATTATACTTGGTACAGCTGTGACCAGAAGATATGTTATCCAGTCATGAGTACCAGTGGTACCAGTTGTTTTCAACTCCCTCCTTCCCCCATCAAGAGACTGGTCCCTTTTGAGCTTCCAGTTTTGGCAACTTGCTCCGATGAACGTGACCTGGGGTCATAGCGGATGGGAGGGGTACCAGATGATTCTGGTCCCCCCCAGAGCCATCGAAGGAGACTCGTAGCCTGGGGCGCAAGAGGTGCCACTCCCAAGGTGACGGCCGAGGGATTGAGGCTCCTCTTTGCCCCAACAGGTCCCGCCGCTGCGAGAACAGCAATGGCGACTGAGATGCACACCGGGGAAAGCGAGCAGGCGATCTAGTGTCTTAAATCTTTCCTTAACTTGTTGAAGCAAGCAGCCAATGAAGCGTGAGTCCATATGCCTTTAAAACAGACAAACATCTAAGCGGCAGCTTCCCCCAAATCCTCAAACTTAAAAGCAGAGGGAATTGAGCTGAGCTCACTCCAGGAGAAAAAAGAAGCAACTTTAAGAGGTAGGAGGAGGAAAGCTGCTTGGAAAGCATTATATAGTCCAAATAGAGTGCAGACTGGTTAAAGAGCGAGATCTAACAAAGTTACAGAGACTTTTTTGAACTTTTTCCTAATGTAAACAATGTCACATCGGGATGAAAAAATGGCACTGAAAGTGAGATAATCTTCTTCAGGAACTGCTAGTTCAGCAGCATCTGCTTCCAAACTGGAAGCAACCATAGACTTTTCTAATATGCTAGCCCCTGCACTGCGCCCTCTACTGGACCAGATGACCCAGCTTAATAATAATTTTGAAATTCTTCAAAAAACCGCTAAAAGAAACTAATATAAAAACAGAAAAAACAGCAAAGTCTTTGAGAAAATTTGATGCTAAGACAAAAGTGTTAAATCAGAGACTAGAGGCAGTGGAAAAAGAGAAAGATTCTGATAAACAACAGCTGCTACAACTACAAATGGAAAAATCATCATATATCCTGAGATTCCAAGGTATCCCAGAACAAAAAGGGGAAAACCTCAAAGAGTTTTTAAGCAAAGCCCTGGCACCGGTAGTAGACCTCAAAGCAGAATTTATACAAAGCAAGATAGATGTGGTCAATCATCCAGACTACATCAAGAAAAATAAACTACCCGGCAAAATATTTGTGAACAGGTGTACCAGAGATGTAATACTTAAAGCGACCAACGGGATTACTCTAAAAATCAAAGGTGAAGAGACGAGAATCTTAAAAGACATTCCATTTGAGATAAGAAAGAAGAGACAACAATATTAAAAATTAACTTTTCTACAGAAAAAAATCCACTCCTTACAGATAGATCTTCCCAGAGGGACTTCTCTTCAACTTCAAGGAGAAAAAAGAAAAAATAGACGCTGTGGCAAAAGCCAAAGCATTTTTGGAGCAGCATCAAAAAACAGAGAAAGAGAAAGGAAAAGTGGAAGACAAAGATGCGGAGGAAGTTAACAGCGAAAATGGATCAGGAAGTAGTAGGAGTACACTGGGCAGGTCCTCAGGAGAAGACTCTGAATCTGATATGGGAGAAGCCGTCCCCAAACTTCTCAAAGTCAGATGGGGCTATAACAAAGATAAACGTAAAGGGAAAAAGAAGAAATAATGAACCAATTCTGAAAGTTTAATACTATTTAAGTCTAATGTCCCAGAACACATCTATTTGTGCTGAATTATATTTGAAACAGTTAATTCAAAACTTTCCTGCAATCCGGCGGGGCGCGAGAGCAGCTTACTCCACGCTGCTTCCTCCTTCCTGCTTCTGGCAGCAGCTCGTTCCCCAGCCTCACTTATTTCCTGCTTGTTTTTTGGTTTGTTTTTTAGTTGGGCTGGTCATGCCACAGCTTCTCCCTGGTGCAGCTGGGTCTGCCTCCCCCTTGCCTTGCTACAGTGTAAGGGGGATCGAATGAAAAGCAAGCCCAAAGTGCGTTTGCAGAGCAAAGCGTGCAGCATTCGAAGGCTGAGCCACTGGCTACAAGAGTGGGGCACGGGGCTCAGGCAATGAGGGGAGATGGGCAGAAGCCGAGGAACAGAGCTGGTTGGCCAGGAAAGGGGGGGGGGTAAACGGCGTGTGAAGGTAAGGCATTCGGAAATGAGTGGGAAGCGGTCAGGCAAAAGTGAGCCCAAAGACACAGCTGGGACTGGGGTGTGTATGTGCAAAGTGCTAAGCGAGAGGGGGGAGGCAGGCTGGCAAAGTGGGAAAGGTGTGCAGAAGGAGCAGGGAGGTGGGAAAGGGCAGCAAACCCAAGCATCACAGCATGGGGCACAGCAGAGGGGGAAAGATCCAAGCACAGGACAGAGGCTTTTTTTGCAGGGAACCCGGCTTTTAATTTGGAGAATGGGGAGGGAGAAGCTTTAAAACCAGCGGTGGCATGGATAGATGTAGACTAGGCGAAGGGGGATGTGTTCACTTTTGGGTTGTTAAAAAAAAAAAAAAAGCCAGTAGAGCAGAGTGAAATGGTTCCCAAATGGGAGTAGATCCTGCAACGTTTCAAAATATTGAACGAACTCTTACAAGAAAGTTAAGCGGGGGGGGGGGGGTAAGATCCGGGCTCTGACACAACAAGAGAGTCCAATCACAGAGGAAGCTGACCAGAGGGTTGGGCGGGCTTAGTGGGACATACAGAAGCAGCACACAGAAAGAGGAAGCACCGGGGGAGGGGCATTAGAAGTGGGGGGGGGATTTTTATTCAGCAGAGGAGGAGGAGGAGGACACTGTGATTTTCACTGAGGGCGATTTTGACCCAGATAAGGCTTCTCAGGATCTAGAAACAGTGGAAGAATCATGCCAACACAGTTCATTGGGCATAAAGATTCTGCAGTTTAATTTCTGCTCTTTTTCTGGATTACATCTTGGACATGCTGGCCACAGCCCTTGTCTTGGACTTTGGCCATTTGGACTTTGGAACCCTGTGGGACTCAGTCTTGCTGGGTAATATTTGGATCTTGAATGAATGCTTGTAAATGTGTGTAGCTTAGATATTTAGCTTTATTATTGTATCCTCACTGTTCACTATTCTTTTATAGTATATTCCTGCACCATCTTTTAATAAATCCCTTTAATTATATTTTGTCATGCTCTTGGGTTTTGAGGCTTCAATTTGAATCCAGTACTTTATCCCATATTGGCTACATCTACCAGAAGAACTGTTTTCTGGAACTCACATTGTAAGCATCTTAGATTGCAGGGTTGACTTCTTGATCTTATACCTGGGAAGGCTAGGCCTAGTCCCTTGGACTCCAGCTGACAGGATAGTCAAGGGGACTGGTAGTAGTGTGGGATGTGAGAATTCACACTTCAGCTGTTTGTGGTTTTGTTTTTGCCCAATCTATCCCTCTTAAGGGAAACTTTGGCTTTAAAATCTTTTGACACCCCCCCCCCAAGAGAGTCCATGCCAGAAAGAAATTTAAGCTATTTTCACCCTTGTATTATACAACTGCATTTTTTTCATTGCCTCATGGGGCTGCTGCTAGATGCTACCATCTTTCAGATCTGAAGACAGTGGAACTGTGCAGTACGCTGTTTTCAATGTGTCTTCAGTGTGGGTGACTGAACAAAATGCTATCTCAGTAAAGAAAGCAAAAATGAAGTGCCCATTTTTCAGCAGTGACCTGAACTTCAAGTATGCTTAAGAACTGCATGACTGGCTGTGGATCTCTAAGTCCCTCCCCCACATTTGCCTACCATGTCCCAATAAATCAATGTATTTTTAGACTTCAGCTGGCATGCTGTGAATGTACATCTTTCACACCTGTGCTAGCTCAAAAGTAACAAAGCACAGCAGACAAATTCTCCTCAGTACAATGCAAAGCCAAACAAAGTACTTTCCTTGGGGACTTATGACAGCACCAAAGAGCACTCAAAATGGGGTACAAGCAAAGGAGAAGTTATTTGGGGAAGAAATTGCTCAACATCTGGCTTACCTGTGTGTCTGCCCTTAGAGCACTTTTAGTTTGCGATTCCCCCACAAGGGACTCAAGGTAGATGGCAATGGTGAGCTACAATACATCCATGAAGTGTATATAATATAATACCATCTGTACATCCTTCAGCATCTTGAGTCACATCACCCAAAAAGGCCCTTCCAAACAGCTCAGGAGATCTTA
>NW_015168703.1:134033-137716 GCF_001447785.1 Gekko japonicus
CCATAAGGTAGGGGCTACGACAGAATAGGCCATGGTTGCCAGAATGAGTAATAGGCCCTGCTCTAAAGAGCATAGTTGCCCCACACAGGGAGAGGCAGTCCTGCAGTGCAGGTCAAATTTCTCTTGGGTGTGCACACTTGTGCTTATCTTATTTTATATGCCTTTTATCAATACACCTAAATAATATAAGGTAATGCCTAGCTTTTTGCAAGAGTACCTGTACCATTACCATCTCAAGCAACTATTCTCAGGGCTTTGAGAAAGATCTACAAGTCTCTATATCCTATATATGCACCACCAAGGGTCATCAGCTGGTCTCATCACATAACTGCTTTTTGCCTATGAGCAAGTGCTGCAATTGACTACATACCCCAAGAGGTATGGAGTGGGTTGAGGACTTGGACTGGAAACTATTGAGGGACAATTGCCATTGTGTGGGAAAGAAACAGTTCTGTTTATAAGCACTTGTAAAATATGTGCTGAAAAATAACTTCTGTCCTTTCCCTCAGTGTATCCTATGGTCATTATATTACAACATGCTTGGCTTAGATGTGGGAAATACAGATTTGGGTTTCAATTATGAAGTTCACAGAATGGCCTTGGTTAACTCTTCTTGGTGTGGATATTAGGATAAATATTTTAAAAATTAATTTTCTTATAAGATGGAAGGTACATTATCTTCCAAAAGAACACTACTTCAATGCAAATGCCAATAATTTCTTGAATTTCTCATTCAGTTTGGCTCTCATGCAACTTTTTCTCAACCTGAATCTTACTTGGGCATTTATTTATTTATTTATTTATTTATCAATCAAATTTCTACCCTGCCCTCCCAGCCAGAGGGCGGCTCACATAAAACAGATAAATTACATTAAAATATAGATTACAATTAAAACAATTCTAATACCGTCTAATGTAATAAAGTGCTAGTAGTCGTTATTAATTTGATGGTGGCAGCCATTATTCAATGATTTCAGATCACATTCGGCTCATGATATTTCTTTCCAGTTGTCCTCAGATCTCCTTCAGCTTGTCTCTGCATTATGTGCCTTCACGGTGTACACTGGGATCATGTCCCTACTGGAATTCCCTGTGGTCTTGTTTCAGTGCCATAGAAGACAACCTCATCTCCAGAAGTTTAGGACCTGAGTTTGGGAGCTCCATTGGATTAATCTTTGCCTTTGCCAATGCTGTAGCAGTAGCGATGTACATCGTTGGATTTGCAGAAACAGTTGTGGAACTCCTCAAGGTAAGTATGATTCCCATACATGTGGCATATTTTTCCAGAGCAGTAATGCCATAATGGTGGATGAATCCAATGGCATCAGGATAATAGGAGCCATAACTGTTGTGGTTCTTTTGGGCATCTCTGTGGAGCTAAAATGTGTGAGTCCAAAGGGAGGACAAGGATGGCATCCTCCCTAAAATGACGCACCTCCTTCAGCTATTTCTCCCCCATCCTTTATCCTGCTCAACGTCATAATGCAACAGGCACAATTAACACAAGTGTTGAGCTATGTAAAGTATCTATTTTTCATGCAAAAGGTACATGTTCAATCCCTGACATCTCCAGCTATAAAAAGATCAGGTAGCAGGTGACTAAAAGCTCCCAGAGAGCCACTGCCAGTCAGAGTATATAATACTGAACTTGACAGACAAACAATCTGATTCAGTGTAAGGCAGCTTCATGTGTTCATGTGCCTTTTTACCCAATGATGGCTTAGAGTAGATATGGAGGCACTGTTGATCAGGAAAAATATGTGGGACACAGAGTAAAAACAAAACCATTCCTCAATCCACCCTTCCCATGCCACCTTTTTATCTGGAGTTCCAGCCACAGAACTAAAGTGTCAAGTATATATTGGATCTTGGCAAGTTGCTATTTTCTCAGCCTTGGTCGTGTCCCTCCATCTTTGATATGGGTATAGTAATACTGATTCACCTTACAAAGCAGATGTCAGGGGTGATTTGGATTTTGCAAACAAGGAATCCAAAAACCAAGCCTGCTTTTTTCACAAGGTTCTTTTTTTTCTTGAGCTGAGCACTGCATATGATTGCACTGATTATTGTTTGCTATTTAAAACGAGCAATATTTTGAATAGCTTTGTGTCTGTGCAGAGACAGCATTCAGCGTGGCATTTGACTGGATAGCTATTCCTGCATGTGCTTACAATTTATTGGCTTGCTACCCCCCTAAGCTTATTATACTTATGTGTGATGCATTATTTAAAATGCTATGTAACAAATGTATGGCTGATTTTGCACCTGTGCAGTTAGCAGCATTCATCATCTTGGCACTTGCTCAGAATTTACTAGATTGAACTACAGTTCCCATGGGGCAGTACAAAAATGCACAAAGTATGTGTGATCTAATTCAGAACACTCAGTTAACACAAGCATGCTAGGTTTATCAAGTAAGCAGGCAAAATGGACAAGGCCCAAATATAACAGAGAAAAGTCACAGAATTCCTATTTGGGGCAGCAACCAGAAAGCTCAGCCAAGGTTACCAGGAGAGAGCACAAAAAAATCCAGGGCTGCCCATTTACCTGTGCTGGCAGTGTTGGGACCCAGACGGGGATTCCAACCTCCAGGTAGGATTTGGGGATTCCCTTGAATTATAGCTCATCTCCAGACTACAGAGATCAGTTCCTGTTAAGTCGCTCACTTAACAAAGAAATCGGAGAGTGATTCAGCAAGAACACAGTTTTATTCTTCAACTCGAACACAACTCCAACACGGATCACCATCTGATAGCCAGAACAGAACAGTTCAGCTTTTACATTGCAGTTGTCCTGCTTTTAAACTCTCCTGGCTAAGGTAGCCACACCCACTGTACAAATACCAACCAATAAGATTGTTCACATAAGGACCAATCACAGATGTTCTCGCTCAGGGAGCTTGCTTGAAAGTGATTGATTAAGTGCTTCCTGGATTGGATGGATTTGGATCCTAGCCCAGAACGAAGCTTAACATAGCTTTTCTTTTCTTTTTTTGGTAAACAAATTTTATTTTTCTTAGGAATTCAACATATAGAAATAAACCATTTCATCCATTCCATTGTCTACCCCATTCCCATTTCCTCCCCTCCCTCCAGTGGCTTCCCGCAATGCTTCCCCCCCTACTCCACATTACTTTACATCATCAATTATATCATTTTCTTATCATTACAATCTTAAGATAACACCATTTGACTTAATATTGCTCTAAACATATTAAGTTTTGTTTCACATCCCAGTTCTTTTCCAAATATATTTTAAAGTCACTCCATTCTTGAAAAAACACATCATCTTCTTTGTTATTCAACTTTTTCGTAATTTTATCCATTTCTGCCATGAACAGAACTTTTTGTATCCAGTCTTCAATTTCTGGTACTTTCTCTGTTTTCCAAAATTGTGCATAAATCATTCTCGCAGTTGTAATTAAGTACCAGAATAAAGTCTTTTTAGTCGTATTGATTTCTTCCATTTTTAATCCCAAAAGCAGAATTTCTGGTGTCTTTTTGAAAGAGCATTTCAGTATTTTTTGCATTTCTTTGTGGACTTTTGTCCAATAGTCTACAGCTTTCTCGCAAGTCCACCACATATGGTAAAATGAGCCTTCATGACTCTTACATTTCCAACATTTGTTTGACATATTCTGGTTCATATTTGCAATTTTTTTCGGAGTCATGTACCATTTATAC
>NW_015168703.1:137810-137990 GCF_001447785.1 Gekko japonicus
AACTTCCTTATTCATATTTATTGCCCATTTTATCATTTGCTCTTTCACCGTTTCCTCTTCTGTATACCATTTTAACAACACTTTATACATTTTAGAGATATTTTTTCCCCCTCCACTCTCCCAAACATTTTCCATTTCATTTTTTTCCTCTCTAAAACCATAATTTCTTTTATCTGATCT
>NW_015168703.1:143719-147060 GCF_001447785.1 Gekko japonicus
TTCGCTTGCACTCACATCCGGTCCTGCAGCTTAAGGGATCCGAGCTTCTTCCTGTTGGCTACTGCCCTTCTAGGATTTCATCTTCCTGTTCAGCCCACTCGGATCGCTTTTTCCATTACACCAACCTATTCTTCCCGCGATAGAGCTCGTCAGTTTCGATTTTTCGGCTGCGCGCACATCTCAGTTCTCACCGCAGGAATGTTAAACAATATACTTTTTTGCTATTTTATAGCCTTCAATCAACTATTTTCTTTGCCGGAATCAGATTTCTGGGGATGTTTATTCTTTATCCGCTCAACCGCTTATTTCAATTTGTTTCTTATCACAGTTCAGGTAAGCGGCACGTTTATTGTTATCTAGCACGATCAAATCGGGTTTCGCATTGCTTCTTTTCACTCACTGTTGTTGCCCATCTTCAAGAGGTCGGCTGGTGAAGGATTTAAGCCGGTGCACCGGCTCGAGCTCGAACGGCTGCTGGAGAGTTGCTCGGCACTTGCCTTCTTCGTGGGAGGAGATCAAAGCCTGTTTCAGCTTCTTCCGCTTAACATAGCTTTTCAATCAGATGTTTTCACAACACATAATGCATTCAATGGCAGCTTATGAATACATTACAGTTCCCCTGAAGAAAATGGATGCTTTGGAGAGTGGACTCTATGGCATTGTACCCCACTGAGGTCCCTGTCCTCCTCAGGCTCTATCCCCAAATCTCCAGGAGTTTCTCATCCTGGATCTGGAAACCCTAGACCCAGAGGAGATAAAAAGAGCACAGGATTTGCCCCTATGCACTCAGTGACATATGAGAAGTGATCACAATAAATGATTGCATCATTAGCTGTGTTCATGAGCAGAGCAGACACTGACAGCACACTGACAGTGCAATCTTAAACAGAGTTATACATTTCTATGCCCATTGAGTTCAGTTGACTTAGTACTGCACTGTGAGACACCTAAATAGTAAGTCTCAACTCAAAAAAATCTCATTAAGACCCAGAACAGAGCTTCCTGCCAGGACGCAAAGGCCATCAGGCATTTGGGCAACCTCAAGGCTAGCACTGCCAGCAAGCGTGGCCCCACCAAGAACTTCGGTCCAACCAGCATCTCCCAGGTTTCCTGTAGAAAGGCCCTTTCCAGTGGAAGTGTCCCATATAGCCAAAACAACTATTGTTATTATTAAAAGTGCAAATTGTCTCTGAGGAAGATTCTAACAGTTAAATCGTTGCATTTTTGACATCTCTAGGCATATGATAAAGGACTCGGGGGGAAGCAATGTAAAAAAAAAGGGAGTCTTATATGTTCCCTGCTCAGGTCCAAGTACTGACGCAACAGATCTATAATCAGATTTCCCACCATTTTTTTCTTTATAATCAGTTGTTGGAGGTTCTGAATTAAATAGATGCAACAATGCTGGAAAGGGGGAGAGATTTAATTCCTTCCCCTGGCACCATTTCCCTGATATAAATTGTACCTTTGAAGCTCCTATTTGCCTCTCAGTGGGTAAAATATAAAATACCTGCATATTTCTGTTGTGGGGCTAACAGTAGCTTTAAGGGGAATTCATACTGAAAAAGCAGTGAAGGGAAAAGATGTAATTCCCCCTGCTCCAACAGCACTGTGCTCCAATAAAATTCTGAGCACTCTATGTCATCTGCTTTTAAATATAAACACATAAAAAGCCATCCTTGGGCCCGGCCCAATTGGCAGACTATTGGCTGGTCTCAGACTTGCCCTATTTGGGCAAGATAATAGAGAGGGCTGTGGCAATTCAGTTACAGGACTTCTTGGATGATGCTTCCATCCTAGATCCTTCCAGTCTGGCTTTCGCCTGGGCCACAGGACGGAGACAGCACTGGTTGGCCTCCAGAGGCATTTGGATGGGGCAGATCGGCAGTGCTGTTGTTAGATCTGTCGGCAGCATTTAACACGGTCGACCATCAGCTCCTGAGCCACCGCCTCACCAACATTGGTGTTCATGGGGTGGCCTTGCAGTGGCTTGTCTCCTTTCTCTAAGGTTGGGGACAAAGGGTAGCACTGGGGCAACAACTGTCCCAAAGGCACCCACTGGATTGTGGAGTGCCTCAAGGGGCAGTGTTTTCCCCAATGCTCTTCAATATCTATATGCACCCCCTTGCCCAGACTGTCCAGAGGGATGGGCTGGGAGGTCACCAGTATGCGGATGACACCCAGCTCTATCTGTTGTTGGGCGACCAGTCTGACTCTACACCAGAAGACCTAGACCGGGCATTACAAGCCCTGGCTGGTTGGCTTAGGCTGAGTCGGCTGAAATTGAATCTGACGAATACAGAGGTCCTGTGCTTGAGGTTGAGATGGCCCGAGGGTAGGGATCCTGCTTCCGACCTTCGATGGGGCTCCTCTGGTGCCAGCGCAGGAGGTTAGGAGTCTGGGAGTGCTCCTGGATGCCTCTTTAACAATGGAGGCCCAGGTTAACAGCCACTGCCAAATCAGCCTTTGATCACCTTCAGTTGATCAGGCAGTTGGTTCCCTTCCTCAAATGCAATTACTTGTCAACAGTGATCCATGCGATGGTCACCTCAAGACTGAACTACTGCAATGCTCCCTACATGGGGCTGCCCTTGTCTCAAATCCAGAAGCTGCAGCTGGTGCAAAATGCTGCGACCAGGTTTCTGATGGGACTCTCAACTCAGGAGCACATCCAGCCTGTGCTAAAGGCACTGCACTGGCTGCCGATAGCATACTGGGTTCGCTTCCGGGTGCTGATTCTTACCTTTAAAGCCCTTTATGGTCAGGGGTCTACATACCTGAGGGGCCGCCTTTCCCCACATGTTCCCCAGAGAGCACTGTGTTCAAGGGCCCAGAACTGATTGGCCCTCCTGAGTCTTAAGGAGGCCAGGCTGTCGACAACCAGGGCCAGGGCCTTCTCAGTGGCGGCTCCGTTCTGATGGAACGAGCTCCCAGAAGAGATCAGGGCCCTGCAGAAACTTTTGCAGTTCCACAGGGCCTGTAAAAAGGAGGTCTTCCACCAGGCTTTTGGAGCCGCCACCATTAAACTTCATTAACAACTAACAGAGGACAGAGAGCCCTGCTGTCCCTGGAATTTTTAATAGTAGCCTGTGCCAGTCACCTGAAAGTCATCTGAAGAAGACCTAGGAGCCGACTATGTGAACAGAGAACTGAGTATGGCTGCCATAGTTGAATCAATGACAACAATACTAACACTTATCATATTAGATGGTTAAATGGTTTTAGCATTGTTTTACGTGTTTTAATTGGCTTACTGCAATTTATGTGTTGATTTTATGTAAGCCGCCCTGAGCCGGCCTTGGCTGGGAGGGCGGGGGTAGAAATCTGGGAGATATATATAT
>NW_015168703.1:147268-174260 GCF_001447785.1 Gekko japonicus
TCTCTCTCTCTCTCTCTCTCTCTTTATTATTCAAATTTATACCCCGCCCTCCCCCGTAGGGCTCAGGGCGGCTTACAAGGCAAGATAGTCTTGCGTCAATAAAACCACAATACAAATACAGTATATCTTCATTATAAAACATTTTATACCATTAAAACCCATCCTATCTCACAGTAAAGTGCTCGGTAATGACTAAACTCCAAACCCAAGATGGCGGGACAGTTTCAACAGTTTTTGGCCAACAGACTATGGTATCACGATATTTCCAAGGATCTTCTGAAGGCTCTTCTCAGGGCCTCTTCAACTCCCCCCCAAGATGGTAACATAATGGGGGGGGGCAGCGGCCCCTACTCGAAAGCCTGGTGGAAGAGCTCCGTCTTGCAGGCCCTGCAGAACTGCATCAAATCCCGCAGGGCCCGGATCTCCCCCGGGAGCTCATTCCACCAGGTAGGGGCTGCTACCGAAAAGGCCCTGGCCCTTGTGGTGGCCAATCTTGCATCCCTGGGGCCCGGGATGATTAACAGATTTTGGGCCCCAGACCGCAGTGCTCTTGGGGGAATATACGGGGAAAGGCGGTCCCTCAGGTAGGTTGGACCCAGACCATATAGGGCTTTATAGGTAAGAACCAGCACTTTGAAGCGAATCCGGTACGCTATTGGCAACCAGTGCAGCGCTTTCAGCACAGGCTGTATATGGTCCCTTCTAGAGAGACCCATTAACAGCCTGGCCGCAGCATTCTGCACCAGTTGCAGCCTCCAGATTTGTGACAAAGGCAGCCCCAAGTAGAGAGTGTTACAGTGGTCTAGTCTCGAGGTGACCGTCGCATGGATCACTGTGGCCAAGTCATCTCGGTCCAGGTAGGGGGCCAACTGAGGTCTCTTCCCTATCCAAACCCTGCATTTCCCAGGTTCCATCCCCAAATCTCCAGGGGTTCTCCAACCTGGAGTTGGCAACCCTAGTCTGAAAGACAGACATGCAATTTATCTGATCTGCATACGTATCAAAGCATACGTAGTAACCTCCAGCAAAAGGCCATGCGAGAGCGGCATCGGGCAGGGAGTCCACACAGTCATACCACCCAGGGAGTAGTTTCAAGCAAGGAAGTCACCTGCAGTCATTTTGCTTGTTCATTCATTTGTCTCCTCAGCCTGGCTGCAGTGGGATGAGGTTTGAAAACACGGAGTCTATTAAAAGGGACTTTACATGAGTGCAGACAAACAATAGAGGACCAAGCCCCTCCACCCCTTCCTTCCCTCCCACATGAGAGCAAGTCTGGAGGAGGCCACAGATGACAGCCGCTCTTTTCTCTTGGCTGATATGTGTTTGCCAGAGGGATAATTAGAACAAGCTCATTTGTGTTCTCTTTTCCATTGGGACACAGATGGCAGGTGGCTTCTATAGCACAGTTAACTCTTTAATTGGACACACTAGTCTCTCACTCCTGTACCTGTTCATCCAGACCAGGCATAACAAATTGCCCCATAATTCGCTACCAATAATGTTTTCATCAGCACCATTCCTTATGCTGTGACACGGAACCCTGGCAGTTATAGACATTCTGCTCCTAATATTTCTGTCCATTTATATACAGTCCTTTGTCATAGGACTAAGGCACTCTAATCTCCTCCCTGACCCACTCCTAACTATAGCATCCCCAAGAGAAACGTCATCCGTATTTCTTACCTTCTCCATTGCAAATGGACACTTCCTTTCCTTTTGTTCCCTTACAGAAAGCTACTCTTCATTGTTTCTTATTTAGAGTTTTTACTGTCTGCTCTTCAGCTACTTCAAAATCTAATGACTCCTCATCCACTGTAAAAAAAAAAAAAGAGCTTGTTCCATCCTAACAGGTGCAATGAAGTCTGCTAGATACACTGGTAATCTTTGGTATTGTGGATCCTTTCTTCTATTCCCCTGTATTTGCATTGGACACTAGATTCCAGTTTCCCAACTAATTAAAAAGCCAAGTGAGTGTTTATTTATTTATTGGTTAAATAAAATAGCAATTGTCCTAGAGTGAAGGCTGCCAACTTCCTGGTGGAGTTAGAGATCTCCTGGAATACAACTGACCTCCAGCCTACAGAAGTCAGTTCGCTTGCAGAAAATGGCTGCTTCGGAGGGTGGACTCTGTGGCATTATACCTGCTGAAGTCTCTCCTCTCCCCAAACCCCACCCAGGGTTGGCAACCCTTCCTATATTCAACAGTCTACACAATACCCTGTAGTTGCAGTGTGTAAGACAGCAGGCTTATGCACTACATGGATGGGCCCTTGATGTTCATGCACATGCATTTATTTATGTGTATGACGCAGAAGAGACAAGGTCTTCCACTACAATATTTCAGGAGAAAAGTAAGCTAAATAAATAAGTTTAACTTTCAGAGGCTTTCAAAAGAGAGATTGGACTCTTAAGAATGGCAACTAAAACAACTGCTGCTTTTTTGTTGCAATAATAGAAACAAAATAGGGTCAGTGATTTAACAGGTACAGGTACTGGAGAAAAGGAACTGTCTCTGGTGAACAGTCTGCAGCTGTAGCTAACAGAGATGCTGCTGTGTTACTTGGATAACTCGGTGCGGAGTCAAGCTTTCAGAGTTCCACTGGCTAGTTTCTAATTAACTGTTTCTGCATATGACATCCAAAATGTTTGGAAGGAAATAACTTCCTGTCCTTTAGCACCCTCAACAAATCTAGGGGCAGCCTTTTTCTTTTTTGGCATGAGATAGCTCACTGCTGGGCCGCGGTGGCTCAGAGGTTAAGATGCTGGGCTGCAGACTGGAAGGTCTGTAGTTCGGCAGTTCGAGACCCAAGTGCCGCATGATGGAGTGAGCTCCCGTCTCTGGCCCCAGCTCCTGCCAACCTAGCAGTTCGAAAGCAAGAAATTGCAAGTAGGTAAATAGGTACTGCTTCAGTGGGAAGGTAACAGCATTCCGTGTACCTCAGCATTTAGTCATGCCGGCCACATGACCACGGAAACATCTTCGGACAGCGCTGGCTCTTCACCTTGGAAATAGAGATGAGCACCACTCCCTAGAGTCGGATTTGACTAGCTTTCAAGAAAGGGAAACCTTTACCTTTATCTCACTGCCACATAAACACAATATTCACCTCTAATTCAGCAACATTAAAGAGACTGGATAGCAGTTACAAAGAACGTGTACATCTGGCACAAATGAATATCTTGCATATTTCTGCTGTGCTAGGCTGTAATATAGGCAACATTTTAATTTCCTCTGGAGAACAATAAGTGCAATGGAAATTGTCCCACATACCTCTGCTCCACCATCTACCTAGCTGCCAAGGAAAGAAATCTTCATCTCAAACAAGCCCAGAACATTACAAACATGATTGAGAAGCACAATGCTGCCAACATCATGCAGAACATAGAACTGCTCATAACAGTTTTTCTAAGCAAGTGAAACCATAGGAATGTGCAGTATCAGAGAATGTCAGAAGAATGTTACACTGGCTGAGACACCAGTCTTAATGCATAGCTCTGCCAGAGTCTGTAATGGGAACTACAGTGACCACAAGCATTCTCCTTGTGGCTGGGTCCTCTTTTGGGGAATGTGATAACATCCCAAAGCACCTGTTCAGGCAAAGGGTAACATGTTGATGACAAAGAATAATGCTACCACTTGTACCACCAGTATTATTTGTTGAAGCACTCAAGGTTTCCCCAGAGTCCACCAGTCCAAGTGCTGACTAGAATTAACCCTGCCTTGCATGTGAAAGATGACAAAATCGAGGCCCTCAAGTGATAATGCTGCAGGCATGAGATAGTGTCTAGAAAGTTGAAATGGAGGTCACACTTAAAACTGGGTTTCTGCTGGCAGTTCTGCAAATTGGCTGGCTCCTGCTTTCCTCTGCCCAGTAACTGCTGAGCAAACCCCCTCAAACGTGGGGGGGGGGGGGAGAGCTCACAATGCACAGCTAGAAGCAAGTTTTCAGCAAGCATGTAGAATCCCAATCCTGGAGTCACACATCTGCTTTTAAAGAGCCACAACAAACATAACAAAGCAAATATGGCAAAGTATATTACAATTAAGAGACAATTCATCTGTTAGAAAGGCCTCGTTTTGTTGAGCAACAGCACAAGGACTTTGAACCAGATATTCAATAGGAGCTTTGTACCTGCCAGACTCACATGTGCCTGTTCCTCCTTGCAAGCAAAGTGCATGGGCAGAAGCAGCTGCTGCCTTCCATGCAATGCCTTCTTCTCCTTAAATTGGCCTGTGGATAAGGTTGCCAATCTCCAGGTGGCTCTTGGAGGTCTCCCAGGAGTACAACTTATCTCCAGAGAGCTAGTTTGGTGTCGTGGTGAAGTACGCAGACTCTAATCTGGGAGAACCGGGCTTGATTCCCCACTCCTCCAGTTGTACCTGGCTGGATGACCTTGGGCAAGCCGTAGTTCTGATAAGGGCTGTTATGAAAAAGAGCAGTTTCTGTCAGAGCTCTCCCAGCCCCACCTACCTCACAGGGTGTCTGTGGTGGGGAGGGGAAGGAAAGGGAGTTTGTAAGCCGCTCTGAGGCCCCATCCACACGAGAGGATTAGGGCCGGGAAAGGGATGGATCGGGGGCGGAGCAAACGGACGCGATCCCACCGCAACATCTGGGAAGCGTTGCGTGCCCATCCCCGATCCGGCCCTTCCGGCGATAATCCGCACCAAAAAAAGAACCACCTACCTAGGTGGTTCTTTCCGAATGGCCGCAGCAACACCAGCCGTGGGATCGCCGGCACATTCTTCTGCCGGTGCATCCCCGGCTCCTTGCCGAACTGCGCATGCTCCGACATGCGCAGTTCAGCAGACTCCCGTGGCTTTCTCCCCGTCTCCCCGGCATCTGATCGTGCCGGGGAGCAAATGCACAGCGGCTCACGGGATCTATATGATCCCGCCGCCGCGTGCCTATTTAGGTGCGGCTTTTAAAAGCCGCACTTTGGCCGTCCCTTTCTTCCCTCGTGTGGCAGGGGCCTGAGACTCCCTTGGGGAGTGAAGGGCGGGGTATAAATCCAATCTCTTCTTCTTCTTCTTCTTCTTCTTTTACTTAGATCAGTTCCCCTTGCAGAGACGGCTGTCTTGGAGGGTGGACTTGATGGCACCACATTAGACACCTCCTCCAACCCTGCCCTCCCCAGGCTTCACTCCGAAGTCTCCAGGAATTTCCCAACCCAGAGTTGGCAACCCTACTGATAGAGCTGCTACTGACGCCATTTGCAAAATCATGTTGCTTGTATGGAACTAATAGCACCTTGAGGAGGAGCAGGCCCTTGGTCAGGATTTTATCACGGTGAAGTGTGCGGACTCTAATCTGGGAGAACCGGGTTTGGTTCCCCACTCCTCCACTTGCATCTGCTGATGGGACCTTGGGTCAGTCACAAGCTCTGGCACAGCTGTCCTTGAAAAAGAGCAGTTTCTGTCAAGAGTTCTCTCAGCCCCGCCCACCTCACAGGGTGTCTGTTGTGGGGAGGGGAAGGGAAAGGAGTTTGTAAGCCGCTCTGAGACTCCAAAAGGGAAGGGCGGGGTATAAATCCAATCTCTTCTTCTTCTTCTTCTTCTTCTTCTTCTTCTTCTTCAATAAGTCAGGGGGCACTGACGTCACAAAATACAAGGAAATAAAAATGTTAAAAACTCACTTTTGCAGCATTCGCACTCTGCCTGCCTATGCAGAGAAGCCAGCCACGCTTGGGGAAAGGGAGGCGGTGGGGAGTCCTCTGGGCTGCTCAGAGAGTTGGTAGTCCTCCAGGCGGCCCAGAGAGCAAGGGGGCTGAGGGCTGGGTGGAAGTCGGGGGGCGTGGCAGGAAGTCGGGGGGGCAGGCCCCGAAATGCCCCACTGTAGCTATGGGCCTGAGAAGGAGACTGGGGACAACAGCCCCACTCCTGTACTCACCTTGGCAGGCCAGCGCCATGTCCCTCACGGCTGCATGTGGCCTCCCTACTCACTACAGAGGCTGGAGTCAGCCAACGCCAGACCTTCTGGGACTCCGAAAAGGACCCTGCAGCCCAAACTTCTACTGGGCAGAACAGCTGCGTCAACGGCAGCAGAGCCACCTTGGAATGGCCCTGCCTTGCTCTGCCCAGGAGTGGCTGGGCCACCCAAGCTGGTGGCATGAGGGGCCTCATCTTCCTTGAAGCCAACGATGCCCAGAGGGCCAGCCTGTTGGGGAAGGCAGGGCCCAGGGAAAAATTTGAGGAAACCCTGACAACTCTGCAGGACCCCACCCCAGCAGGAAGGGCACTGGAGGAGGCTGGGGTAAACCCACCCCTAGGAAGCCCTTTACTCCATGGCCAGTGAAGGGCCAAAGAAGAAGAGTCAGGGGAGAAGAGGGTGGCCGGAGAGAGGGCCAGGGGTGCTGTTAACCCCACTCCTGCATTCCAAAAACTGTACCAAAGCCGACTGGAGAAAGAGAGCATGGCAGCCCCAGACCCCAGTCTGGGCATGAAAGAAACAGGAAGGAGAGACACTTTGAAGACATGTAAATTGACCCTCATTTGACAAGACTGCTCAGTAAATGAATTTCTGCTACAGGAAGTCTTTGAGCATAAAAAAATCAGTGAGTAAGTTTGTATTTGCATACAGACAACTTAAGTTTTGAAAAATAAACAATAAGAGTTTGTCCAAAATCTACTTCTACTGCCAATATGTTCAAATACATGAAATCAATAAGATACTCATGGAGAAAAATATGATAGATACAATAAATGTTTAACTACTCTGAAGTATTTAAAACATACCTTGCACCTCTAATTTTACCAACACTTCAACAAAAACAGCTGATTGGAATGAATTAGAAAAACAACATTTTAATATTTTAAATGAATAAACCATCACTGTCATTATGTAGATTTCAGTCAAAAATGGCTCCATTAATGGGAAATTTAGGGGGAATTAGGAAATTTAGGGGAAACCTTTGGAACTTAGGGTTACCATTTCCCAGGTGGGGGTTGGGGACCCCCCACTTTCATGGGCTCCTGCCCACTGGCAGCCAACTGGCTAGTGGGAGGACATTCCCTCTCCACCCACCCCAAACAGCGACATTGTGCACAACACGCTGCCGTCACCCAGAAGTGACGTAGGCCTGTTGGTGACATTGGGAGGAGGGGTGACACTCTGTTTTTTGGGCGAAACTCTATGGTTTGAGGGTGATTTTACCATAGTGTTTTGCCCAAAAAACAGAGCGTTGCTTCCAGCGTCACCAGCATGCCTACGTCACATCCCCGCCCACTCCCAGAATGCCCTCCCAATCGCCCCCACCGGCATGACGATCGGACCTGCCAACCCTATTGGGACTGCAAATATCTGACCATCATGTCTGGATTCAAGTTATTTAATTGATTTGACTTTACATTGGAAAAGTCCTTGGAACAGATTGTATCATTATTAGAGATTCTGGAAAAGGTATTTTTGGATTGTTACAGTTTGCCTGATATCACAGCTGGCATGATGGTGAAATTGGGGTCAGATAGATTATTTTTATCACCATTTCCTAATTTAGCAATACATTTTTTTTTAAAGTCTATTTCCTGCTCATCAAGATTGCCAGTTTTTTTTTTAAAGAAGGCATAGATAGCATTACACTGATGAGGATGAAGGCCATTAACTCCTTCCTCTTACAACTGGAAGTCTTTGAGTAAATTTTTTTTTGATAGACTAAAGAATACCAATAGGTAGAAAGAATGGCTTTCAGACGGCTAGTATTATATTTTACAGCAATGGCTAGTTGTTTCTTTGTGTAATTTTTAGAGATCCTTTCTTATAAAATTGTAAAAAAAAGGGGGGGAGAGAGAAAGAAAATAATGAAGGCCTCATTTCGAAAACTAAGATGGTTAGATAGATTCTTCAGGCTACTAACAGATACCCGTTTACTTCTGATTCCATTTGGAGTTCATGTGCCAAGAGGCATAACACTGAGACTAGAGACTGACTAGTTTGCTTGAGCTCAACAGCAAACTGTATTCTGGGATCACAGTTTTGAGGAATAATAGAATTAGGTGCATCTGAGTCTGGCTTTTGTGAACTAAACAACAAATCTTTGAAGACAAAATAACCAGTGAGACAAGTTATCTTTAAAGTTACAGGGCAGTCACTAAACCGTAAGAGACTCCTGTGGCTAGGAAGGAAGGAGATTATTAGGATCATGATATAGCCTTACCTTGGTCCAAAAAGTGCCATATTCCTGCTAAAACTACTTGAAACCTGACAACTTTTTATATTAACTAACTCTTGGAAAACCTTTCTTTAACTGACCCATCAGTAAACAATGTATGCCAAATATATCAGAATATCGGAAGCATGGGGATGGTGGCAAAAATGGATTTCAGTATCATAGCCTTCAGCCAATGATGACATCAGCCTCTTTATATTTAAATAAGGAGGCATTTTGTTTTCATCCTGTAGATCAGGTGGTCCTTTACCTAACCTGTTATAAAGTTTATTGGTCATTGTAATTATCAAGAGCCATTAAAGGTCTTATTCAAGGACCAGTCTGAAATTGCTAGCATAAATTAGGAGACATGACACTGCCGATATATTCAGGGGTTACAGCTCCCTCCTGTAACAGATTACAAGATTACTAACCAAATTCTGTCATTTGGACTTTAACACCCACAGTTGGATATCAAAAGCAAACTCCAGCAAGAGACACTTTAAATTCTATCAATATAACTAGTAAAACTGAAATAAAATAGCTGGCTGCTAACAAGAAACCATGGATAATTAAAGAGGGGGGTGGAAAAAAGGAACTGATCAAAGGAACTCAGAGGATATACTCAGGCACAGGACCACAAAAGCCACGTTAACATCTGGAGAGGTACTGTTGGTTCCTGTGGTTTGTTTGTAGCAATAACTTCGTTTTATGCAAAAGCAAATATCTTTACACAGCCAACCTGATTTAAGAAAGCAGAAGACAAGAAAATTCAAAATGTTTATTTCTCCTCAGCAGGATTTGGCTGCTTGTGGATTAGCACATGAAGGGAGCAATAGATGCTGAAAGGCACATCTTAAACTGATGTTTTGAGCAAGCTTTCTAGCCACAGAAACAAATCCTTTGGTTATATTGTTTTGTTTTTTACCTGGAGAGTTGAATATCAATATGAGGGCACAGTTTTCAAAAGACAAAAAGCATTAATGAGATGGTTTTCGGTGACTGAAACCAGAATAGCTCTGTTCCCCCCACCCCATGAGATACAGATATGGAATTGCCAAACCATTGTAAATCACATATTAGCACTGCTTGCTCCTGTTCTTGTGCTTTAAAAATAACACCAGGATTGAGTCTTCATTTTAGAAGCATGTTGACTCAGAACAGCAAGCATCCCCTAGCCCAGTGATGGCGAACCTTTTAGAGATCGAGTGCCCAAACTGCGACCCAAAACCCACTTATTTATCGCAAAGTGCCAACACAGCAATTTAACCTGAATTCTGAGGTTTTACTTTAGAAAAAACAACTCATACATTAACTTAAGATGATCCAAACAAAGTAAGGAAAGCAATCCCAAATGCTTTCATTTACTTAAAATTATTTGGCAGAGAATTCGACACTTTAATGATGGTCTGGTCCTGGCTGGGGCGATGGCACACGTGCCCACAGAGAGGGCTCTGAGTGCCACCTCTGGCACCTGTGCCATAGGTTCGCCACCACTGCCCTAGCCTCTGGCTGGGTAACTTAGCAGTCATAACATAAATGGTACGAAAACTGGAACACTGATAAATGATATTGTAAAAATAATGTTTTCCTCATTTGCTCTTCTGAGTTAAAGAATTCTTTTGTACAGATCAGCCTAGACATCATGGTGATGGGCACCAGAGTGGAGCTACCAGAATCAGAACTAGTGCAGAGTAAAGAGAACATATCCTGAGAAACAGCATGCAACAAATGAGTGTCACAATCAAAGAGGACTCTAGATGTAAATTATAAAGCACAATCAATCCATTTGTTGGAAAGATGGAAAACCTTTTTGTTCTGTCAGCTATTCATGAATGAAGCTAACAGGATAGGACTGGTACAGCTGAGGCCTTTCCACCTGTAACCTTTAATTCACCTGAGCCAACAGCAGAAATTCAATTTCACTGGCATTACTGGATTTTAAACTGGCTTGTATTGCATAGCTAGGAGAGTGTTACCCCATGACAATAACATTCTGTTCATCCATGGCTCTGAGAATGTCATCCTGTCAGTACATATTTGGAGAGCCAACTGAATGGTGCAGCTGCTGCATACCCACAGTGGAACTTTCTGCCCTCTTAGCTATAGAGTATGTCATACACTCGGCTCCCTTGCCCCCCCCCTTCTCTGGCAACAAGAGGGCTTGTCTATACATATGATTCTTTGATTGTGATGCATGCTGTTTCCTTAACACCCTTAAGGAAATCCCACCCTTCCCAGCCTCCTTCCTGTGGCTAGAGAGCTCTTCTTTGATAAATCTACCACCAATCAGGGTCCTAATCTTTCCCCCAACTGCCCACACAGCTGGTGTGCGAATGAGAATAAACATCCTTCTGTCCTTTTACTCGAACTGTCCCTCTAGCTTGATTGAGTTTTAGTATTCCTGAATGAATGAGATTCTAGGTACATAGGTGAGAACACAGCAAGAACCTTTAAGGTAAATATCTTTAATAACAAAGCATAAATTCGACATAAACCAAAACATGGGAATTAATCAGGGCACAGACAGAGATGTTGTAGATTACTAGAAAAAACCAAACAAAATATAATTGCTAATCCTAAAGTTCAAACAGGAATGATGATTTTATTAAACAGGCACAGTTGGGTTAGGAATAGGCAGGGGACAAGAAAACTGAGGTAAATTTTGTAGTATTTATAGTTGATAATATTTTGCACTGGCAACTGTGTATTGTTGAAGCTTATTTTCTTAGAAACTCAGTTCTTTATTTATTAATAATATTTTTATTTGGATTTTAGTGTATATACATTCCAAAACATCCCCAAACACTTTTAACGTACAATGTTGAGTCTCATACATTCAACCTATCTATCCATTCATATACCTTAGACCATCTTTTATTGTATACTTTATCATTTTTATTTTGCAGCATCAAGCTCAGACTGTCCATTCATGCTAAATCTAGCACTTTCACTACTAATTCTTCTCTAGTCGGTATTATGTCTGATTTCCAATTTTTGGCCAGTAACAATTGCGCCGTGGTTATTATATATACTAATATGTATTTATCTTGCTGGCTATAGCCCTTTGGTATCATATTTAATAAATATATTTTGGGTTCCAACACCAAATTTTTCTCCATTATTTCTTGAATTATTTTCCTCACCATTTTCCAATATTCCTGTATCTTACTACATGTCCACCACATATTAGCCTTACATTTCCAGCATTGGTTGGAATAGCCAAGAAAGCATTTGGCTATTTTTTCCGGGGAACAATACCACCTATGGAACATTTTGTAAACATTTTCTTTATAAGATATGGCCCTCATATATTTAGCCGATTCCCATGTCTTTAACCACCTATCTAATTCTATACTTTTCCCTATATCTTTCATCCAAGTTGTCATTACTCCTTTCACTTCTTCATCTTTTTCAAAGTCTGACAGTAGGAACCCATATATTTTCTGTATTAATTTGTCATTTGAGGACAGCCATATTTTATCTAATTCATTGTTATTATCTTCAAAACCTCTTATCATATCCTTTTTATATCTATCTTGCAGCATAATCCTTTCCCACCAGGAAAGTATATTCTCCCTCAACAGCTTCTCTTCTATTATTAATTTATTTTCTCTATTTAACAAAGTCTGGTAAGTTTCTTTCTTGTTAGTTGTCATTAATACTGGTTTAATAAATGCTTCCAGGGGTGAAACCCACCTTGGCACTTTCCTATAAAATTTCTCTTTTATCTTGTTCCAAACTTTATTTAGTGCGTCTCTAAGCCAATGTTTCCTAAAATTCATGTGGATTTTGTCCTTATCGTACCATATGTACGCGTGCCACCCCATATATAGATCATGCCCCTCCAATAACAGAAGTCTCCTATTTTCTAGAGTGATCCATTCCTTTATCCAAACCAGGGCAGCCGCTTGATAGTATAGGTACCAGTTAGGCACACTCAATCCTCCTCTTTCTTTTCTATCCTGCAGGGTTTTCCACTTTATTCTTGCCTTTTTATGTTGCCAGATAAATTGTCTAGTGATTTTATTTAACTCTTCAAAGAAGTTCTGCTTTTTTAATACCGGTATACTTTGGGCTAGAAATAAGAATCTTGGCAGTATATTCATCTTAATTAAGGCTATTCTTCCCATAAGAGACAATGGTATGTTTTCCCATTTGGACAGATCCATTGTTATCTCTTTTAATAACTTATTATAATTATCCTCTACCAATGAGCTACATTTATTTGTTAGATTTATTCCTAGATGTTTTACTTTCCTCACCAGTTCCATTGTTGTTATATCTTGTATTTCTTGTAAAGTTTGAGGTAAACAATTTTTTGCTAGGATCTTTGATTTTTTATAATTTATTTTAAGCCCTGCCACAAGAAACTCAGTTCTTAACAGTGACAGGTTTGTCTCAGAGATTTCTTAAACAGCAACAATGTGTCTTAATAAAGATTCATATAACTATCTTAGTTTCCTGAAGGCTAGTACTTTCTTCCTGTACTAAATTCCCTCCCTTGTGGGATTATAGAGCTCCCGTTGATTTTAGAGGAGTCTAAGACTGCTCACTTTCTCACAACAACCAAGGGTCTCTTCTGAATTCAACTCACTGAATAACTGAGGAGGGAATATTCTCCATTTCCTAGAAGCAATATTCCTTTACTATTTGGCTAAATTGGTAGTTTCAACCTACTGACCAATCTGCTCTGCCAAACTCAATCCTCAGTTCTTGACACTGTGAATAAACAGTTTTCAGCTTGGCTGACTCTTAGACAAGTTCCTAATTTTGAACTTTTCCTCAGATTCTGGTAGTACACTGTAAAGGTAAGGAGTTGTGTCCCTTCACTTTCCAAGTGACTTAGTCTGATTCCCTCTGACAGACATACCGACTCCAACTGACTGGCTACTGAGATGCCTGAGATGACAAATGGCTGAAGAAATACCCTTTTCCTCAGCAGCACTCAGCTGCTCTTAAAGTTCTCCTCAGCTGGCGCTGACCAATCAGAGAGAAGGGGGGTGCACGCAAGCAGCAGCCTGTCAATCAAAATGTCCTTCACTGTGAGGCATTAATCCTTAATCTACCAGCTCTCTGAATTTGATGCACTAGGCATCCTGATGTTGGAAATCAGTTAATCACAGGGCTCAAGTGAAGTAAAAAGGTAAAGATAAAGGTTCCCTTGCTCGAAAGCCAGTTGAGTCCGACTCTAGGGTTGCGGTGCTCATCTCCGTTTCAAAGCCGAAGAGCCAGCGCTGTCTGAAGACATTTCTGTGGTCATGTGGCCGGCATGACTAAACACCAAGGCGCACGGAACGCTGTTACCTTCCCACCAAAGTGGTACCTATTTATCTACTTGCAATTTCTTGCTTTCGAACTGCTAGGTTGGTAGGAGCTGGAACTAGAGACGGGAGCTCACTCCGTCATGCGGCACCCGGGTCTTGAACTGCTGAACTACTGACCTTCCACGGCCTGCAGTTCAGCGTCTTAACCACTTGAAGCAGAAACTTAATAAAGAGTGTTCAGTAGCCTTGACACAGGCAGAGGTTTCAGACTTTGTTCTCCCAGTTCCTCCTCCTTAAAGCATGTTGCCAAACCAAGTGGACAGTTTTAACTCTTTATTAACAGCTTGGGAGTGTTTTTGTGGTTCCAATTAAAACCCAGGGGCTTGGCTACAATATTCCTGCCAAGACCCTACAGACTAACGATCTCCCATTGTGCTAAGCAATTGTTATGATGCTCAAGCTGGAAATTAGAAACCATTCATCTTGGCACTTAGACTGCCCTGGCCAATTGGCAGTCTGGGGCTTCTTGGCTCATTCTGCTTCTCAGCCCATCTATCACCCTAAACCTGTCTTCTTGGAATAACTTGAGAGAATCCCTTAAACTGCCTCTCATCCCATTAAACAAGATAGTGTGATATTGCCAGGTATTATTGCTTTTATTCCTTCACAGGTACCTTGAGTTCCAGCTAGACCTACATTTTAGTTTTCTTTTCAGTGCAAATGCAGGTGACAACTAATGAAGTAAAATTTGTGCACTTTCTAGAGTTTTGCTAAGAGTTACTGTAGTGCTGCATCAGCATGGCAGTACTACATACAGGAAGGAAGAAGAAATTGAGGTCAAAAGAGGGAGGATAAGGGAACACCATTGTGCTCAAGTGGCCCATATGTATCTCCTGCTTAATGCGTATCTTTATGTCTATCATGTGAAGCTTTGTACTTGCACAGCTGCTGTGAGCAGATTTTTTTTGTCTCACTTTTATACACACACACAGCTACAATCTCACCTGAGAAATAGAAACCACTAGGCTCCATGTTGCTTGGTGTTGACTTTGCAGAGTCACCCAAAAATAAACACACTAATTGGAGCATGATGTTTACAGCTCCAACAGAACACTAGCAGGTTTGTAGCCAGATGGGATTTACTTACCGCAACCTCAGACACACACACCTAGTACAACAATAGATGTGACACACCCAGTAAGTAATACTGGCATATGCTAAACTGTGAACAATACACCTAATGCAAACTATACATTCTTGTGCTGAATTAGATGCTAGATTCCAGTGTAGGCTGTCATAATAATTTAATTTGTCTTCCTACAGTGATCTGTGCATTACATCAAATATTTGCAGATTGATTCCTATATCCAGGCATTGCTATATAAGAAAGGCCTCTCCCTAGAAATATATACTCATGCCTAGAACAAGCATCCACACCTCTATATGCAATACACTTTTCACCAATGAATATACAGAGAGAGGGAGAAAATACACAACCGCATAGACCAGCACAAGTCAAATTAACACTTTTAAAAGCACACATATACTTGTTCTCTCTCTTATGGCATGCATACACGTACAACATATACTCACGTATACCAACATGAATTTCAAAAGTTGCTACTATTCCTGCTTTAAAGCTTGGATGTACAACAAATAAGGAACCAGTCCTGTTCAGTGGGCACTGGCACAGCCTCATCCCACTTTCTGTGCAGGACAGCCATCATGCAGTGCTGTCCATTTGAATGTCAGTTTGCAAAGAAACACATTCACACCCCAGGGGACTCTGTCTGTTGAGCAAGCAACAGGATGACAAGAATGATTTCACAGGGAGTTCTTGCTTGTCCACTTGGGTCAATTTCAAATACCTATCGCTAAAGCTCAAGCAATTTCAAACACACCTCCAAAGCTGAGGGGACACTCAAAAGAAAGAACTTAGTTCTACTGCACTGAGAATCTCATGTGTTCACAGAAGCACATTGTTGTGACCCTGTAGCATCCTTTTACTGATGCTGCCGGCTTTTAACAGGATCCTTGTGTGTTGCCCTGGCAATAGCAAACTCAGGCATTGGCCTCAGATTTAATGTCAGTTTGAGAAGGATTAATTGAGTGTGCACATTTAGTGGTGGAATAAAATACTAACCATGCAGGCACCTATGAAGGTGAGACTGAGAGAGGCAAGTAATAGGAATGGCAACTGGCAGGTGCAAAAGGGAGCCTTGACTGCAGCAGAAAAAGCAGAACAGTTCTCTCAGAAGAGGCACGAGAGCAGAAGATGGAAAGGGAACATCTACGAGCCTGAAGCAGCATTTATTTAGTGCTGAGAGTTGCACTGCACTCTCAGAGCATGAGATGGAAGGCCAAGGCGAATCCACATATTTTAGGATTATATAAGTAAGATAATTTGCATATCCTTTTCATGAGTGTAAGTAGATATCAAGTACATTTGTTGGACATGCCACATTTATGCAGTAAGACTGACACTTATACAGTTTAAAATCTGCCTGGCTGTTGTTTTCTGGCACTTAGCTGATTTTTTAAAAGCTTAAATCCAACATTAGTCAATCAGAAAATGTTAAATTTATGTAAAGCAGATGAATTAACATATGTGAATGAGGAAAGAAAAATGCTATTATTATCTACCTGCCTTCACTATGCTCTAAATCCTAAATATAAAAAGCTGAACTGTGGTGCCCTTATTCTGAAACTGTAAACCTCAAGCATGGAAAACGTGACTCAGTCCTTTAAAAGTCTTGCTAAACTGATTTTAAAAATGATAAGAATTGAAATAGCTTTTAACAACAAAAAACTTACTTCCAGCCTTTTAGCATTTTTCTATCACAGTGTCCAAGTGTCACTGTAACTGTAGAATCTAGAAAAAACTAACTTTTTAGGATCACAAATGAAGTGTGCTACATAAAAAAGCACCACTGGATGCAGGAAACATATCTGATGCTAGGATTAAAGAATGACAACTGCAGCAAAGTATGGTGAACTCACCCATTTCCCTCACTCACACAGGATTTCCCCTCCATTTTTTCTTCCTTTCTGGCTGAGCAGCCCCTTTATCTATTTTCTTCTTATTTGAAGGTTTCTGGCTGTCCCACCTTGTCATGTTAATATATTTTGATGCTGGCTCAGCCCAGGAACTTGAAGGAAGAGACCAGATCCCCTTCTTTAACTTATACTTCTGAAAATGGTACATGAGAGATGAAATAAACAAAGGCTGCGGTCACACAGAACATTAGCCACGCTAGAGAGACGGAAGATAGGCGGATTTTCCGGGCGCGATCTCACTGCCACATCTGGGAAGCGTAGAGCTCCCGAGGCTTCCCGCCAAAGATGCGAGGTAAAAAACTAGTACCTCTGAGGTACTAGTTTCCAGTAACCGCGGGGCAAGGGCGGGAGTCTGATCACATTTCCGGTGGCATCCGGCGCCCGCCCATGTCCCCTTGCAAAAAGGTTTTTTTTCCCCCCCAAGTCTCCATGGATGTGCACAAGCACCCAACGGAGCATGCACATACTTTGGTGTACAGTAAAAAAAAACCAATTTGCCGCACCGCGCTGCTTCTTTGCCGTACCGCAGGATTGTCCTGTGATCGGCACCTCCCCCCTACCCATGGGACCTCCACGGAACCTCCACGGGACGTCTGATCACGCAACCGCGCGTTATTTTGCCCCGGGGCAAACAGCCACGCCTCCCCCCATGATATCCAGCCCGTGTGACCGGGGCCAAAATATTTTATTCAACGTAGAGGGGAAAAGGTCAGGTGAAATCAGGGGTAATATGTCTGAGATGAATCAATAATAACTCTGAGGTAACTTAGTAAATTCACAAACTCCAGTTAATATGTTTCCAGAAAGTGAGAGTTTTAAGCTTTTCACAAAAGCCTTAGAATCTTTGAGATGCAAGGCTTTGGTTTCAGTGTCTGCTGGACACTCCAGTATAAGTTCTTGAGTTTAACTTACTCCTCATGTTTCAGAAGGCAGGGATACACTACCAAGTACCCCAAATCCTTCACTAAATATACCAGGGATCACTCCCCTCTTTAGAGCTATCTCCCTTTTCAATTGGGCAGGGAATTAGTTCTCTAAACTAGAAGCTCTGTCCCTATTTCTGGCCCCACTGGGGGTGTTCAGCGATCCACTCCTCCTTGCCATCTCCACAGTCAGTGCTGAGTTCTCTTCAGCAGTCAGTTCCCAACTCTTTCTTCTTAACTGACACTATCCAGTGAAATCCTTTTAGCAGCCCATCACTCTAAGGCTCTCTGGGTCTGTGAAGCATTAACCCTTCACAGTCTATCACATGCTTATATAGCATTTATGAGCTTTCAAAGCACAGTCCGTCACATGTCCCACCCTTTGATCTCACTGCTTCAGGGAAGGTTCTCTCAAGCCTCTCCTGTGCAGTGAGTGAAGCATGTGTTTGAATTTTATATTTTTGTTTCTTTCATTCCAAAGTCAAACTTCTTATCTCTCTCTCTCTCTCTCTCTCTCTCTCTCTCTCTCTCTCTCTCTCTCTATCTATCTCTCTATCTATCATCTTTCTGTCTGTCTATCCACACACATACACACACTTCTTTATCAACTTAGGTGGTTCTGGAGAGTGCATGAGCAATTACATTCTCCTTCCCTCTTATATGCACAATGTCAAATCCAAAGTGGAAGTAAAGCATGCAGCACCAATTGTTTCCACTAATCCATCCACCCTTGGCATAGGATACACATCAGGAACTGTAACCTTATTCAACCTTCGATAGTCAACACAAAATCTTACCATTTGATCTGGTTTGGGGACTAAAGTAACTGGTGAGGCCTAAGGGCTTTCTGAAGGTACAAGTAAGTCCAAAGTTCAACATTTCTTTAACCTCCTTTTTGATTCTGATAGAATTTGGGCCAGTTACTCTAAAAGGTGAGAAAGTAATAGTCCTGGTATCTCCAGGATCGATCTTGTGCTGAGCTAACTTAGTTCTCCCTGGAAAAATTGAAAAGATGGACTGGTATTCTGTTAAGACAACCTTAGCATGCCATTGTTAGTCTTTGATTACAGTTGGGGCCAGGTTAACTTCACTAACCATGCTACTGTCAAGGGTCAGTCAGGGCTCAGTGAAGACTCCTCAGGAGAAGAGGTGCCATGTGTGGCCAGCTATGAGTCAGCAGAAGCCAGGAAGCAGGAGGAAGAACTGCAGGCTGGTCAGGATTCACAGCCAACAGCTGGTGCAGAGCCACCAGGGTCTCCAGCCCTGAGTCTACAGGTGAAACTAAACTGATCGTTCCCAGCCCTCCAGCATCACCCACACCCTTTGAGCATTGCAGACAAAGGCTGTGAGCAGAATTACAAGAGAGATGGCAGAGTGCTTGCCTCCGTGCCTGACGCCAGCTGCTTGAGTAATTGCAGAGTTACTCCTGAGCAGCTGGCTGCAAATTGAACCCTTAGGCACATGCCTATGAAAACCAATCAAATGAGGCTGTTAGGTGTGGAAACAAGTCATTCTAATACAGATGCTGTGATCACAGCTGGAATCTGCCCTTGAACTGGCTTCTGACTATGGCTTTTGGCTCTGCTTGACTCCTGCTTGTGAGTAGCCCTTGGACTGCTTAACTAGGCCTCTTGGACAACCCCTTGGTAATGGCACTCTTGGACTGGACTCTTGACTTGGTCTCCCTTGCTCAGACCCTGGTTGCCTTTCAGGAACCCACTCTCAGCTCTGCCTGACCTGTGACAGCTACCCTTGGTTATCTTCTCCAAATATGTTACTGCAGTTTCCTCTTTTCTACCTTCTCTGGCTGTAAAAAACAGATTACCTCTGTCATGGTAAGGCTTTAATATGTTTACATGAAACAGTTTACATTGCCTCCCTTTGGGATTTACATTTACCAAACAGTTCACATTAGAAACCCGGTTAACAATTCTGAAAGGTCCTTCCCAAGCTACTTCCAATTTGTGCTTTCTCTGAGGTTTCAACATGAGGACTTGGTCTCCTGGCTTGAAGATTCTCTCTCTGGCTTTGGCATCGTACCAGGTCTTCTGTTTCTGCTGGGCTTGATGCATGTTGTCTGCAGCAGCAGCTCTCAGTTCTTGAAGGTTTTCTTGTAGCTCCTGTAGATAGGTGACTACATCTCTGCTTTCGATGTTCTCTCATCCCACCCATGCTTCTTTTATGATGTCAATTGGTCCTCTTGCCTGGCACCCAAACAGTAGCTCAAAAGGACTAAAAACATAACTTTCTTATGGCACTTTTCAATATCCAAATAACAGATGTTGAAGTCTGATCCCAGCCATTAGGATGTTTCATTGCATATGGTCTTCAACATGTGATTCAAGGTGCCATTGAGTCTTTCATTCAGTCCATTTGCTTGTGAGTGATAAGCTGTGGTGGTGAGATGTTTAATTCCTCCAGCCTACAACAATTCCTTCATCAGCTGGGACATGAATGTGGTTCCTAAATCCATGACCATTTCTTGTGGAAAACCTAGCCTGGTGAACACCATCAGTAAGGCTTCTCCTATGGTTTTCACTTCTATGTCACTCAAAGGTATGGCTTCTGGGAATTTAGTTGCATAGTTGACAATTGTCAAAATATATTTATTTCCATGCCAGGTTGCTCTGGTGACTGGTCCTACAATATCCATGCCAATCTTGCAGAATGCTTCTGATATAAGTGGAACACGTTGTAAGAGTCCTTTTGTTTTGTCTTGTGCTTTACACACTAGCTGACATGCTTGACAAGATTTGCAAATGCCCTGATGTCCTTTCCCATACTGGGCCAATAAAATCTTGCTTGCAACCTATCTCCAGTCTTGTTGATCCCTTAAATGTGTTTCATACGTGTTTCATGGGCCAGATGTAAAAGTTGCAATCTATATCTTTTGGGGATCATTAGCTGTTTGTGCTTTTCCCAGACAGGAGCACATTTATGCCTCATAAACACTGTATACAGTCTCTGGTCTAGGATCTTAAACAAACAAGGACTATCTATTGTCACTTCTTGAGAGGCTGTCTCTGCCTTTTGCCACAATTCTTGCAAAGATTCATCTTGGTTTTGTTCAGTGAGAAATTGTGCAGTATGGATATCCTGCAACAATTTGCTGATAACCAAGATGAAGTTTGTCAAATGCTCTTGGTCCAGATCTGGACTTACCTGACAGCCTGGAAAGTGGGGGGGGGCGGTGGCAGGAGCCAAGCTAAAACCTTCTCAGGCTGCTGCAGGGATGGCCTCTACCACCGCTGCTGGCTTTGCGTTGGGACGGCTCGACAGTGGGGATGGCGCCTGGCCACCTGGGGACCTGCAGGGCTGCTCCCACGATGGACAGCAGGGGAGGGAGCCTGGTCCCCGTGGTGAGGAGAGGCCAGTGTGCATTGCTGGTATCCCAACAGTAGGGCACGCCAGGCTGTGGGGCCATGAGGTCCGACTGTGGGTGGAGGAGGAGGTGACAGGAGAGGCAGCTGATCCAGGGCAAGGCAAAGTGGCAGTGAGAAAGGACAAGTAGTGGACAACGACCCCACCCAGGGCTGAATGAAAGGGAGGTGGGACCAGGGGATTAAAGGATCCTGCCCAATGGAACAGGAGCATAGGGGGAGGGACATGAAGGGGAACCACTCGGGACAGAGGAAAGTGGTGGCACAGCTGGGCTAAGGGACATAAAAGGAGGCATGGAGACTGGGATCAAGGAGGAGGAGACCAGGAGAGTCAGAACCAGACAGCAGTTGAGGGGGGGGGAAGACTCCAGAGAGTGCCTGCAGCTGGCTGGCCAAGGCCTCTGAACTTCATTCTGAAACCCCAGTGGCCCCTTTGAGATCCTGTAGCCACGGCTGAGAAAGGAGCCCCTAAGGGTGGTCAGCAGTTGCCTGACAATGCTGTACATTAGAAGTGATGTGTAAGGCATAAGTAGTGACATTATTTCAGACTTGTATCCTCCAGCACCTCAGCCTTTCCTGGCATCAGATCCTTGCCACTTGTCCCATGAAGAACAATGGTCTTTTTTTCCAGACTAGGTGACCTGATTTTTCTCTCTTTGAGAACTGATTTGTCAAGTTTCTCCCTCCAGTATTCTTTTATTATTATTATTAAACTCTCCTAAAAAGGAGAGAATTTTATTGCTTTAAATTTTACAGAAAAAACGGGAGGGTATATAGAGGGATTAAGAAAAGGGCGAGTGATGAGTAAATTAGTATATTAATCTTTTATCAATCTTAGTACAGTCCAAAGCTTCCACCGTGAGCAGTCGATCTTCTTGCTTCATTACCTGTCAAAGATAAAAATTAGTTATGTTAGTAAAGTCCTTTTGGGTTAATATTAATATTGTCCTTGCAGCACTCTCATAAGTTCATCAGATGTTGGGGCACCTGCCTTTCTTCTCTCTTAAATTATAGGAGACACCTCCTGCTGCTCCTTTCTCCTCTGGTTCTTCGTCTCCTCCTTCCGGATTGCTGTCTTCGTCGCTGCTGAAAATTTTCCACTTAGTGAGTTCTGCTTCCTCCTCTGAGCTGCCGTGTCTCTTCAAAAACTCTTGTGCTTTGAAAATGGAGTCAATCTTCTCTCTCTTGTCTTTAAACTTAAAGACCAGTCGTTCTGGAAACAACCACCTGTAGTTAATTTGACGGTTTTGCAAGAATGTGGTCAGTCCTTTATATGCCTTCCGCTTCTGTTGAATTTCAAATGGTACATCTTTTAAAATCCTTATACTTTGCTCTCCAATTTTCAAGGGTGTTGCTGAGGTCGCTTTGAGGACCTGATCTCTTACACGTTGTTTAATAAATTTGAAAACCACTTCAGCTGGCAGATTGTTTTTCTTTGTAAAGTTAGAATAGGATCTGTATACCAGATCCATTTCTTCGCTTAGTTTATCCGCTTCACTGCCCATCAGTGGTGCCAATGCTTCCGTTAATATGCTTCTGAGATCTTCTTTTTCAACCTCCTGGATTCCTTGAAACCGGAGAGTCAAATTTGATTTTTCCATTTGTAACATCAATAACTTGTTTTCTTACATTTCTTGTTTCTTTTCCATATTGCTGACCTTTTTCTTGATTTTCTGTGTATCTTCTGTTGATACCAGACATTTCTTTGCAATCTCCTCCATTTTCATGGCTGTATCTGTTAACTGTGTCTGTTGACTGCTGAGAACACTTTCCATGCTTACTAAAGTTTGACTGATTTTCTGCATCTGATCCAGCAGAGGGCGAAGCATCTCACTTTCTTGATGATTGACAGCCATACCGGAGAGGCGGGAACTAGGACCGGAAGTGACTATTAGCTTCTTCGCTTGCTTTTCCTTCTCCTTGTCTTTTTTAGCCCCCGACATCTTGGCTATTTGTTTACTTTTTAAAAGTCCGTGCCGCACTGCTTGGGAAAGAATCCTTTTTCTTCGCTTTAAGAAAATCCCCAAAAGGTAACTTTGCTTCTTTAAATTTCACTCCCCCCTTACTCTGCTTACAGTCCCAGTCTTATCGGGGGGGGCATTCCACCCTCCTCCCTCTTCTTTAGCGCTTGTTCGATAGGGGGGGAGATGTGCTTATATCTTTCCGCGCTATCGATCGACAACTCACAGTTTGCAGCCGTTCACTTTCACTTTCAACAACTTGTTCGCTTCACCACTCTGCGAAGTCCGGTGGCGTTGCTAGTCCCCGTACTGGGCACTGCCACGGTGGGGCCTTTGGGGTATGGGGTGAGCCTCAATTTCCAACCAAATGGGCCGATAAAGAGGCACTACCCCGGCGCGCCCCGGTTCAGAGCCTTTAACTAAGGCTCCTTAGGGTCTCTGCTTGTGCGGATCCCCCCCCCCCAACCGCATGTGGGCGAGTCGACTCCAAGAGCATCCCGAGAGTACGACCGCCATTCGCATCGCCAAAACCGGAAGTCTCTCTCCAGTATTCTAAGATCTGCCAACACATTAATTCCCAGTCTGTAAACTAAAAAATCCTTCCCCAAAGGCTAATATGAAGTTCATTTCAGACCCGAGAGTATGACCGCCATTCGCATCGCCAAAACCGGAAGTCTCTCTCCAGTATTCTAAGATCTGCCAACACATTAATTCCCAGTCTGTAAACTAAAAAATCCTTCCCCAAAGGCTAATATGAAGTTCATTTCAGACCAGCATTCCAATGGATTGCCTGTGAACTTCCTTTCTCAACTGGCTCCCATAGAGCTGAGAGGTGACGGAAGAACACAAGACATTTGCACTTGCTGTGGGCCATGCTTCTTTACTGCTTGAGGGCACGAAGAAAGGACACTCATTAGAGTGCAGAATAGCTTGTACCTTGCATAAAACTACTGTCAGGAGGGGGCTTGACATCATGATTACACCAGCCTACACTGCAACTCCCCCTCCTGTAAGAGGCAAGGCCAGTGTTTTGTGGTGCCTTTTAGTTTTTACTTAAGAAAACCGCAAAAAGGATTTCCAAAGTGCTGTTCAATGACGGGGTCACTGTGAAGCCTCTCATCAGTGATCTTGTGTGCTGGCAGATGGCAGGAGGTAGGGGAGAGAATGAAGCCTGGGATGAATCACAGACATTAGCCTGTTCTTCTTCACTTGGAGGCTCCAGTTGAGGCTTTGAAGTCACTGTGGTCAGTCATTCTGGGCTGGAACAGCAACGAAAAGATCAGCACACACAGCATTGTTACCACAACCTTGCCGGTCTATAATTGCACAGGGCACTCTCCTCCTCTAATTGCTCCAGGGGTCATTTAGTAGAAAAAGAGCTAGGGGAACTCATTAGCATAACTCATTAGCATATGCCACACCCCCTGACATCACCGGAAGTGTGTCATAAGGCCACACACCCCGCCCCCAACGGTCCCGGCCGCCACCCATTAGGGGCCCGGCGGTGGACCTGCAAGGCTGGCGGGAGTGCAAGGAAGCCCTGTGAAGGCCCTCCCTGGCCCCAGGCAGGCAGGGGTGGGAAGAGGCAGGGAGGAAGCAACTTACCCTCCCTCTTCTCCTGCCTCTTCCTGGCTGAATGAGGTACGGAAGTGGGGCGGCCGGAAGCAGGGGGCGGGGCTTTGCCATATGTCCCGCCCCCGTACCTCACCCGGGGGAACTGCGATCCCCCGGGATCCCCCCCGAAATGACCTCTGAGTTGCTCTTGAGAAAGTGGCACCTGGAGGAATCTTCCACGTTCCTAGCATAGTACTTGCGTATTAATGCTGTTGTTGCTCCCAGAGGACTATTCACCTTCAATCAAGATTCAGATTCCTTGGGTGGAATCCAGAAACCAAGAAATGAAAAAATACATATATTGGGATCCTCCCATAAATCCATAAGGCCAGCCAATTTTGTTACTGGGTGAATAAGAAATAGTCCATGTAGGGCTGCCAAGTCCCCCTGGGGGGCGGAAATCCCCCCGCCCCAGAGGCCCGTTCCCAAGCGCCGGGGAATCGGGCCCCGGGGGGAACCCCGCCTCAGCGTGCACGTCACAGGGAAGTGACCTCATGACGCCGGGCACACTGGGGGCAGGGCCACGGCCATACAAGGGAAAACTCTATGGTTTTCCCTTGTATGGTCGTGGCCCCGCCCCCAGCGTGCCCGGCGTCATGACGTCACTTCCTTGTGACATGCATGCAGCGCACGCGCATGCCGGGAGCCACCCCAGAGTCTTCTGCCAGCAAGGTAAGTCGGACTTGGCAACCCTAAGTCCATGCAAGGTTGGCAACCTCAAGGTGGGGCTTGGAGATATCCTGCAAATACTGCTGATACCCACAGGTTATACAGATCAGTTCCCCTGGAGAAAATGGCAGCTCTGGAGGGTGGTTTCTACAGCATTATATCCACTGAAATCCTTTCCTCGCCCAAACTCCACCATCTGCAGGCTCCAATCCCAAGTCTCCAGGAATCACCGGCGTAATCTACGCGGGGGCTGGGGGGCTGAAGCCCCCCCCGAAATTCCCCAGAAGCCCCGCCCACCAGAGCATCGCCCCTCTGCCTGCCAGCCAGAGGGGCTCTCTCTCCGCCGTGCCTCGCCTGCCCGGCACGTGGCTGCAGCGGCTGCCTCCAGTGGCCAGGGAGGAGGACGCTGAGCTATCCCCAGGAAGCGAGAGGAATCCCTCCCTGCTCGGCAAAACCCGTGCGCGCGGCGGAGGGACAAAGCCCGCCCGACGAGGGTGAGGTCAGAGCCCGCCAAGAACCGCGCGCGCCTATCAGAGCCGGCCCCAGGGTGACGTGGCTCTAGCGAGCTGGGAGGGGATTCCCAGGGCTCCCTACTTGACTGGCCGTCTGGTCCAGCCTCCTGTAGATCCTCCGGCGCCCCGCTGCAACCCCCCCTTCCACGCTGCAAACTCGTTCCGTTCAGGGCCGTCCCCAGCTTATTCTGCACACTAGGCCAGGATCCCTTCTGGCGCCTCCCCAATTTTCAAAAATAAATGCAGGCGGAACCCAGCCCAGCCCGCTCCCCTTCCAACGCCGGGACCGTCTTGCCCCGACTCCCGAGGCCAGAAGAGCAAATGGGAGGGAGGGAGGCAATCGGGAGGAGAAGAGAACGAATGGGGCGAGGGAGGGCGCGACCCACGTCGGAACACAAAGGCCCTTAAAGAGACGGAAGGGGGGAGGATCCTCGGGTGAGCAGGGAAAGGACTTGAAGCACGCTCCGCTGGCCAGTCGCGGCGGAGGCTAACCCAGAAAGAGCAGCTACGACCACACTGGGAAGCCAAAGGGCAAAGGGGGGGGGTTGGCCCCAAAGAACTGCGAGTCCCCCGGGTTGTCAGGTCCCTATTCGTCCCCGCCGGGGACAATGAAGGGGCGTTCCTTTGGCGGCATCCCTTCCCCCCCTCCCGCCAATCACCGAAGAAGGCTTAAGGAAGGCGCCCCTTAAAGTCTCACGGCCTCAGCGCCTCGCGCCGTGCGGGAAAATGGCGTGAAAAATTCTCCAGACTCCGGAATGCGCCCCTGACCTCCTAATGGGCAACTGCGCTCCTCGCGTCTGAGTTGGGGCCAGCCCAGCGGGACTCGAGAGTGCTCCTATCTGGGCTGTGCCTAAAAAAAACCCCAACTTTCCCAGCGCTCGGAAAGCGAAACTGGAGCGCAAGCCGCAGCGAAAAGGAGTTTTGGGATGAAGACCGCTGGGGGTATGAGGCTCCCAAAGCGCAATGACTGGAGTTTTTCCCACCTCCAACTCTCCCGAGGGAGCCATGAGGCGAGAAAGGGGAAGGAGCACAGCAGGGTGCGACGGGAGGCAATCTCCCGGCCTCAGCGAGGAGCTGTGCTCGCCAAGGGGCGGCCTGTGCGCGCGCAGGAAGCAGCTGCTCGAGGGAAAGTGCTGCTCCTACAGTGAGTGAAGCCGAGCCGGGCGAAAAGCAGGTGGGGAACGCCTCAGCGCGTGCCAAGGCAGCTTTTTGGCGTGTTCATAGACGTCCTGTTGTTATCCTGTCAGAAAAACTCCGTTTCCACAAGAGGGGGGCTCGAGGGAAAGTGCTGCTCCTACAGTGAGTGAAGCCGAGCCGGGCGAAAAGCAGGTGGGGAACGCCTCAGCGCGTGCCAAGGCAGCTTTTTGGCGTGTTCATAGACGTCCTGTTGTTATCCTGTCAGAAAAACTCCGTTTCCACAAGAGGGGGGGGGAAGCCTTTGGGGATTCTATGCAATGGCATTGGGGG
>NW_015168703.1:175382-193145 GCF_001447785.1 Gekko japonicus
AGCCCATTGCTAGGGCAGTTCCCAGGCCTCCGTAAATTTCTGGGGAGCCCATCCCTAAATCCCACATGGGTCCACCTCTATAGATAGTGACCATGGCCTGTGATGTCACTAGCTCCTCCCTATGATGTCATTGGGTCCCAGTTCTTTTAAGCCATCTTAAGCCATCTTGGAGCGTTAAGCACTTTATTGTTATTAATATGTTATTGGTTGTTTTATTGGATTTTATTGATTTAATGTATTGGCTGTAATGCCCTTGTAAGCCGCCCTGAGCCCGCTTGCAGGGAGGGCGGGATAGAAATATTTAAATAAATATATTTAAATAAATAAATGACTTAGCAATGCCTCTGGCCCAGCCCCAGCCCCCCCCCGGGAAATTGGAAAGTCTACGCCCTTGCCAGGAATTTCCCAACCCAGAGTGGGTAACCTGTGGATGGCTGTGAACTTTTTTTTTACAGTACATTCTTCTTCCTCTAAATGGAGCCATTTCCAAGTAAGCATCACACAGCACTTAACAGACCCCACCCCCCAAAAAAAAATTGTTTAGTGAATTGACTTTTTGTCTTCTACTGGTAAATCATACAATATAACTCATGTAGACATGCTAAATAAAGTTAGGGCGCCATCCAACAGTTTTGAGGGCTCAGAACCTGTTTTGGATTTGGATTCCCTGGAGGAGGAAGAGGATGATGGGCCTCTCACTTTGGTACCTATGGTTAGTTGGAGCACAGGCATATTGAAATGTAATGCTTTGGAAATCTGATTTGTGATAGCTGTAAATCATAACTTAGTGGACAGAGTTGAGAATTGGTGTCAAAGGATCCTTGAAGTGATATCCACGCAATCCAATTCCTGAGGGACAAACTAGATGTGATGGCACCTCCATGTCTACCACAGAGCTGGTGCTGCCATTTTAAAGCTTAAAATGGGTGACTGAAAAATGCCACAAGGGCCTGGGGGTTCCTGAAAGGTGTGGAGGGAGCAAGAGCACCTTGTCCCACCATGCTGTGGGCCTGATCGGTCTTTATGGGTTTACACAAGCAACACAAGCATGGTCCAAGGAGCTGACCAAGCTGCTACTCAATCAGGGCTTCAGACAAGGCAAAGCTGACCCGTCTTTACAGTAGACACAAAGATGGAAGATGGACATTCATTCTAACCTATGTTGATGATCTGATTATTTGCCATGAAAATCAAAATGACTGTGCTGAGATTATAACTATACAAGGAAGTAGAAGTCAAACACCTAGGCAATGCTAACTTTTAGTCGGGAATTCACATTGAACAGGTAGTCAAAAGTAGAAGATACTGGAACTATTGCAAAGCCCGAGCCTGGAAGGTGTTAATCCAATGTAAAAGAAGGAATTTTACCTGGCAAGTTTACCATGGAAGATTGAGGGAAACTGGATCTGCTGCAACTTTAATGCTTTTCTATGCCACAATTAACATGTACAGGAGGCCTATCCACTCTTACCTCTGGTTCCTAGGGTTGCCAGCCTCCAGGGAGTAGCTGGAGATCCCCTGGGATTACAACTGATCTCCGGGCAATGGAGATCAGTTCACCTGGAGAAAATCACCATTTTGGGAACGTGGACTCCATGGCATTATGCCCCACTGAAGTTCCTCCCCTGCCCAAACCCTGCCCTCCCAAGGCTCCACTCCCAAAAGCTCCAGGTATTTCCCAACCTGGAGCTGGTAACCCTACCCATTTCCCCATTTTTGTCATACTCATGGCAACTTGATTGTAACCCCCAACCTGAGCTACACAACCTCTCCTTAGGTCTACATACTCTTCTCTTGTTCCTTTGCACTTTTCACCTTGGTATCCCTGGACAGTGGGGAAACAGTTCACTAAATAGCCTAGACTTCCTTCACTTTATTCTGTTTCCTTATACAACAGTACAGGACTACAGAAAGAGACTGGGGGATGTTTGATAACACTTTAACATCACAATGCTCAATAATCAGGGTAAAACAGCCATGTGGTGTGCTGCAGAATCATCACATTCACCTCTTAACAGAGTTCTGTTATAAGAGCTCTGGGCCAGATTTTAAAAGATCTCTTGACCCACTAATAGACAGCAATGTTTCCCATGCTTCTGCATAAATGTTAAAATATCTGATGAGATACTTAAACACACACACAAAAGTTCCCATCTCTCTGTATCAGGGGTGGCCAAACTTGCTTGACGTAAAAGCCACATAGAATAAATATCAGATGTTCTAGAGCCACAAGACATGAACAAATAATATGTGTTTTTACATGTAAATATACCATTTTTCTTTTTATTAACATTAAATGAGACTGCCAAAAATAATAACAAAAGTGGTAAAAGCGGATATTGATAATGATATTTATTTGTCCAATGATACTTGTTTGCTAATGATATTTAGCTTCCCTAGCCACCCTGCCGGGAGCCGCACAAGATGTGTGAAAGAGCCGCACGTGGCTCCCGAGCCTCAGTTTGGCCAACCCTGCTCTGTATCTTACAGGGTGGAGCCAAAGAAGGGTTTGTCTCCATCTCCAGCCCTCTTTCTGGCACCCCTGAAAGCCATGTAGTGGTTAAGAGCAGCGGACTCTAATCTGGGAGAACCAGGTTTGATTCCCCACTCCTCCTCCACATGCAGCCAGCTGGGTAGCCTTGGGTCAGTCACAATTCTCTCAGAGCTGTTCTCTCAAAAGCAGTTCTCTCGGAGCTCTCTCGGCCCCACCTACCTCACAGGGTGTCTGTTGTAGGGAGAGGAAGGGAAGGAGATTGTAAGCTGCTCTGAGACTCTGAGTGAAGGGCGGGGTATAAATTCAAACTCTTCTGCTTCTAGTAAGAAGAGCTGACTCCCTGTCCCTTCAGATCTAAAACACAATTGGCCTGTGGGATGTCAATTCAAAAAGCATCCACCAGGTCAGAAGCAGTGCACTGTCAGGCTCCTGCATTTCTTCTCCCATGGCAAAGTTCCTGTGCAAACCAGAACTTAGTGCCCAAATACAGATATCATCTCCCCAAAGTATTTTATATATGAATGTGTAAATGAGGGGATGATTTAAAATACAGTGCCTGTGCAATACAACTGGGAGGCATTACAGCCTACACACACACAAACACGATACGGTAGAATTTTTATTAAAATCTGTAAAGAGCTATGTCATTGGATAGATTACAGTGTCACTAAGGGGCGTAATGATCTGACCAAACTCAGCATATTCACATATTCAATCAGCAAAGAATGTTGTAACAAAACTGAGCTTAGCTGACAACACTAGCATTCTCTCTCTCTCCCTCCCCACGCCCTTCCCTCGTCTCCCATTGTGCTGTGTGCAATGTAATGGAAAGGATAAAATAAAGATTTCCCACTCTTCCCCCCTCCCTGTCTTAGCAAAGAAGAAAAATCCATATATTTATAAAGGAGTGTATGATGCTACAACACAGTGCTAAATCTGTCCTGGAGCAAGAACACAAATGCATACACATGTACGAGCATGCGCATCAGACCAGGAAGGGAGGGAGAGACAGCCTTTTCTCATAAATTAATAAACAGGTCCTTGTTTGTCAGCCCTAGAACTCCAAAGAGACGGCCCACACATTTATTCGGAGAAGAGCTGCAGAAATGATAAAGTATTTAGAAATACAAACCCTGATTCTGAGTGGGAAGAAGAAAGGAAAGGAAAAGAACCAATGAACAAATAAACTAGGTTTATTTGGCAATAGAAGTGTGAGGAAGAGACCTGAAAGCAATCTTCAAATATATAAAAGACTATTATAAATATACAGGGGGAGGGGGGGAATATGAATGAAGAAACAATAGGCTAAAATATTGGGAAGAAAGTGATGATTAAGAGAAAATGCTAAGGTTTAATAAGTCTTAGGGGACATTCTGCTCATGTACACCCTCTTCGCCCATGCACACTGTGAGTTAATTTGTTACTTCCTGGTTTTTGGTACTCTATAGCTTTCCTTTACATCCAAACAAGCAGAAAATGATTTTAATCTGCCCAAGATTCCCATATGGGACAAAAAGCAGCCACTCCAAGTTGGGAAAAGGGGGGGGGGATTGCTCTCCTTGTTTGCTGCACAGTCTTCATCTGAATCTGGCCCAAGTGGAACTCACCTAAGGATTAAGTTCCAAGTAAATGGCTCCTCATCCTCTTGGAGAGGAGTGACAAGTGGAGTGCCTCAAGGATCTGTCCTGGGACCTGTTTTGTTCAACATCTTTATCAATGATTTGGATGAAGGGATAGAGGGAATGCTTATTAAATTTGAAGATGATACTAAATTGGGAGGGGTAGCAAATACGGTCGAAGACAGAGTCAGGATATCGGATGATCTTGACAGGCTGCAAAACTGAGCTAAAACAAATAAAACGAATTTCAATGGGGATAAATGTAAAGTTCTGCATTTAGGTAGGAAAAATCAAATGCATAATTATAGGTTGGGGGACACTTTGTCTTGGCAGTAGTATGTGCAAAAAGGATCTAGGGGTCTTAGTAGACCATACACTGAACATGAGTCAGCAGTGTGATGTGGTAGCTAAAATGGCAAATGCAGTTTTGGGCTGTATCAACAGAAGTACAGTGTCCAGATCACAAGATGTGATGGTATCACTTTACTCTGCTCTGGTTAGACCTCACCTAGACTATTGTGTTCAGTTTTGGACACCACAATTTAAGAAGGATATAGATAAGCTGGAACGTGTCCAGAGGAGAGCAACGAAGATGCTGAGGGGTCTGGAGTCAAGTCCTATGAAGGAGCTGGGTATGTTTAGCCTGGAGAGGAGATGACTGAGAGGTGATAGGTCGGACCAGAACCAACAGGTTGAAATTAAATCAGAAGAGTTTTCAGCTAAGCATTAGGAAGAACTTCCTGACAGTTAGAGCGGTCCCTCAGTGGAACGGGCTTTCTTGGGAGGTGGTGGGCTCCCCTTCTTTGGAGGTTTTCAAACAGAGACTAGATGGCCATCTGACAGCAATGCAGATTCTGTGAACTCAGGCAGATCATGAGAGGGAGGGCAGGAAGGGTTGCCTCAGTGCTTCATTTTTGTGGCCCTTTCTTACACCCTCCAAAGCAGTTGTTTTTCTCCAGGGGAACTGATCCTAGTTGTCTGGACATCAGTTGTAATCTCCAGGTACCACCCTGGATAGGAAACCCTATCCAAGCATGGAATGTCCAGTACTGCATTCCTGTGGCAGAGAAGGTTGCAATGGTGATTGCCAGCTCAACATTTGAGAAGCAAAGTGTGCTGCTTGATTTATTCTATGCCACAGGCCATCCCTACTTTCCTGTAGGTCCACAAGATGAGCATTGTTCAACCCCCACCAGTCCCAGCTGGGCTGTCCGTTTCAGCCTTGGTCTGCACAACATAAAATTGTAGGACACCATAAAAATCCTTGGGCCTGCTACACTGAGCTCAACCTCCAGAACTCAACCTTCAGCAACAATTGGTCCCAGCCTTTACTAAGGTGAGTTAAAAATAGTGGACAGAATCTCCTGATATTAAGAGTGGCCAACTTTTGGGTGGGACCCAAAGTTCTCCCAGAATTACAATTTATCTACAGGCTTAGATTTGCCAGGCCCTGTCTGGAAACCAGTGGGAGATCGGGGATGGGGGGTGGGAGGTGGGGAAATGGCTGCTGCTGATGGCATAATGTAGAGTTGCCAGGTCCCTCCAGCAGGAGACTTTGGAAGGCATTAGTAGAGGGGGTGAGGATGTCCCCAATGTGATGACATTGGGGACTGGTGGCCCCTGCCTCTTCCCAATAGCATTTAAAGAGTCTCTTTAAACACTGTTGGGAAGAGGGGGGGGGAGGCTGTGCATGCCTGCCCTCCAAGCTGCGAATTCACAGTGGACATTGCCACCCTCTTATTCCTTCCCTCTGCAAGATTTAAAGGGACAGCTTGTAGTAGGGGTTGCTGGGTGGTTGCTCTTGGGGGTAGGGATTCCCTCCACTAGTCAGCTGGCTGGTGGCGGGAAAGAGCCCCCCCCCCCCAAAATCAGGAAACCCCCACGGGACCAGGAGATCTGACAACCCTAGCATAATGTCACTTCCTGGGGAAAAACCCATAACTGGCATCATGTCTCTCTCATAATTACTGGAAACTCTATATGATTTCACCATAGAGTTTTCAGTGCTTCCTAAAGAGGCATGATGTCACTTGTTTTTCCCCCCAGAAGTGATGCCACATCATCAGCCCAATGGCCATTTTTTAAAATTTTCTCCCACTACCCCTCCAAAAGGCAGCAGGAAACAAGAGGCAGAGAAAGGGAATCCCCCCACTGCCATCAGGGACTGGCAACCCTATCCGGACTACAAAGATCAGTTCCCCTGGAAGAAATTACAGCTTTGGAGGTTGGACTCTATGGAATAAAATCCCCAGTGAGCTCCCCCCACCCCGTAAAATTCTGTCCTCTGCAATCTCCACTCCCAAATCTTCAGGAATTTCCCAAACTGGAGCTGGCAACCCTGACTAATATGTTGGGTTTTACAAAGTAATCTCTGGCCAAAAATCCACCCACTGAGAGGCAGTATGGTGTAGCAGTTATAGTGCAATACTGGGGGTGACCTAGATTTAAATCACCAAACAGCCATGAAGCTCATTGGATGACTCTGGGCCAGTCATTATCTCTAAGCCTAACCCAACTCACAGAGTTCTTGGAAGGCTAATATGGGGGAGGAGAGAAACATCGCTGCCCCCTGTACTTCTTGGGGAATGCACAGTCTGAAAATCTAATAAATAAGACATTAAAGAAATACTTCAGTTGACTGTTGTGTATTTGCTGATGTATATATCTGTGAGTGTACTAAACAAATGCAAAAACACTTACATGTGCACAGTATTTAAATGGGTGGGGGTCGTGAATACCAAGATCTCTGCAGAAGCTGTTACAAAAACTCCCATCTCTGTTCTGCTAAATTAACTTTCATTGGACAAGGCCTTTCTCCTTTTAGAACAATGTTTTACTAGTCAAAGAAAGGCTCTTGCGAGACAGAAGAAGAAAAATATCTTTTCATTTCATAGCTACTGCCTTTGCCAGTATCATTTCATTCTTGATTCTGAAAAATAGTACCTGTTGTTGTTGTTCAATTGCACAGTCACATGACTGACAAACTCGGATCTTGTTTGCCATGATTCTGTATGCTTCTTATGGATTCTGTATGCCTCTATCCTGTTTTCTTTTAGTTGGGAGGGGAAGCCTTGAAGCATGTGTGTGGGTGGGTGTGAAAAAGATTTTGCTGGAAGTCGCACTAGCTTGTAACTGCATTTCTGTGGGGCCTCCCATCTCTGGGAAGAGTGCGTGCTTGACCTTGGACACCAGACACTGCTAGATACTAAGCTTGGAGGTGCTGGGGACAGGTTAACAGCATCAGAACTGCATTTTCCTTGACCCGACGCAATGCAACAGTGATAAGTGAAGGAAGCAAGGAAAAGAGGACTACATCCCTTCCAAAATCACCTGACTCCAAAGGTGCCCCTGACACACACATAGAGGGGCCAAAGGGGAAGGAAGACAAGAGGGCAAAGGGCAGGCTCCCTAGGTTCAGGGTGGATTGAGGGAAAGCCCCAGACTGGCCTACCCCATCCAGGGGGCCCATGCGCCAGGACCTGCTGTGAAAGGTGCTAAGCGGCAGGTCCGAAATTTTCCTGTGCAAGAATCACTGAGATTCACTTCTCCGCTCTTTCACATGACTGCGACTGTAGCCAACCCCTCCCTGCACACTCACATTCAGGTGCGCACCCTCATTGTACCCGAGACTTGATCAGCCCAGCACAAGTCACAAGATTAGGGGCCAAGTTACAAGAACTGGAGGAGCCCCTAGTTTTCTCCCAGATGGACACCTAAGAAGGGGGAACCTTGCGTGCATCGCACAACCCATCTCCCAGTGGGAGTGGGCTCCCATTGGGAATTAAGGTCTTTTGTTGTAAACCCCTCAGCTAAGTTCCTGATGGTGTTGGGAAGCCCCTGGCTCTGAGAGCACGACCCCTTCATCCAATGGAGTGTGGGGGCCTTATGGTTTCTGGACCCCCACTGTAAAGAGCATAGGTAGAACCCGGAGCGAGGGGGAGCCAAGGAGGAGCTACTTCAAATCCCCCCTGAGTATAGAGACCTGGCCAAGGTGTTTTAAGAGGGAGAGTGGGTTAATTGCCCCCTCACCAGAATACTGACTGTGCCATTGAAATCTTGCCTGGGCACAAGATGCCCAAGGGGAAACTATATTCCATGAGTCCAGCTGAAAAAGAGGAACTGCAGAAGTTTATCACTAAAAATTTGACCCAGGGGCTCATTCAGCCGGCAGCTTAGCCTTTTGCTGCTCCAGTACTCTTCTGCAAGAAAAAGGATGGAGGGTTAAGAATGTGCACTGACTATTGGGGCCTGAATGCCGTGTCAATGTCCAGCACTTATCCCCTTCCCCTAATAAAAGACTTATTGGCAGAGGCAATTTTCACTAAAATTGGCAGGGGCAAATTTTCACTAAATTGGACTTGAGAGATGCTTACTTTTGGGTACGCATCTGAGAGGAGGATGAACTGGTTTTAATACCTCCCTCGGCCAGTTCAAATATTTGGTCATGTTTTTTGGGCTCTCGGGGGGCCCTGGGGTGTTCATGAATGAAGTGTTGCACAAGCATCTATTCAAGGGGGTCCTAGTTTATCTAGATGATATCTTGATTTATACTCCTGATAAGGACTCACATGTGAGGCTGGTTAGATAAAGGACCTACCCACCCAGCAAAGAGAGGACAGTTATTTGGGTGGTGGTCAGTTTCTTCTCAAATCAAGCCCATTTCATCCCCTGTAAATAATTGCCCTCCACCAGAAAACTGGCACAGTTGTTTATGCATCACATTGTGAGATTGCACTCTGTGCCCAGGAAAATAATCTCGGACTGGGGACCCCAGTTCATTGCTATGTTTTGGAAGGAACCATTAAAAATTCTGGGGGTTGAGCAAGGACTCAGTAGTGCTTACCACCCAGAGACTGATGTTCAAACTGAGTGTTGCATCGATAACACTGTCTAACCATCTCATCCATTGCCATCCCTTTCTTCTTTGACCTTCAATCTTTCCCAGCATCAGGACCTTCTCGAGTGAGTGCTCCCTTCTCATTTGGTGGCCCAAAGTATTTGAGCTTCAGCTTCAGTATCTGGCCTTCCAGGGAACAGTCAGGGTTGATTTCCTTTAGTATTGATTGATTTGATCTCCTTGCAGTTCAGGGGACTCTCAAACAACCCTGACATCATAGTAAAAATTGACAAAGAAGGAGCTGTAGTGGTTGTAAACAAGTCACTTTACAAACAGGAGACTGGGAGGCAATCCCAGGACTACCGTCTATCCTATATGACAAAATGTACGGTAATGCATCTTAATAATTGTAGCTATCTCCTCAGTGGGCCTTAAATATCATAAAATCACTCTGACCAAGGACCCATCAGAGTGGGAAAGGTGGGCCCATTCATCTGAAGGTAGGGATGCCAGCCTCCAGGTGGAACCTGGGGATTCCCCAGAATTACAGCTCATCTCCAGACTACAGAGATCAGTTCCCCTGGAGAAAAATGGATGCTTTGGAGGATGGACTCCATGGCACTGTACCCCTCTGAGGTCCCTGTACTCCCCAGGATCCACCTCCAAACCTGCAGGAGTTTCTCACCCTGGATCTGGCAACCCTACCCCCACATGCCCTGCCGGTGGACAGAGGGAACCTGGCAACCCTATCCGAAGGGAATGGGCAGGTTTATGTCTGTGCAGAAAGAAAGCATAGTTTTAGATTCTGGAATAAGGAGGCAGAGTGGAACACGGAATGCTGCAAGTCAGCTGAAGCATGTGGCTTGTGTGTGCAGGATCTCTCTTTCAGGGGATCTAGCGAGGCGTGCCAGATCTCCTACCCTCTAGAAGTGCCTCTATGCCTACCCATGTTGTACCTGAATATTTGTAAACAAAGCAAATACTACAAAAACTCATGCTTCTAGTACTTTCTCCTCCAAAAGCAACGTTGGTAAGCAGCATCCCTGAAACTTCTCATTGTTCATGTAGTAAATGTATCATTTTGTGCATATGATGGTGGGCTCTGATTCATGGACACTTAAGCCGCAATAAATGTGCTAGTCTCTAAGAAGACACGAGAGTCTTGTGGTTTGGGCTGTAATGGACTAAGGTAACTACCCCTCTAAAAGAATCATGTGACTCAGCCTTTAGACTACTGTTTCTTGTCCTCTTTCTTTCCTGTCTCCTATTATCTGTCTTCTGCCCTTTTGCCTTTGGGTCCAATAACTCAGGTTCAGCTACAACAGCCTGAACAAACCACCATTGCAACACAGCTGAGACCAAAAGACAACTTGAAAATGATGCTTTTATCTGACCTTCCTGAAGCTTCAAGTGGCTACTAAGGTTGTGTGTACATACATGCTTTGTCAAGGGATTTTTCTTCCAGCAACTAAATTCTAAGTATGAAAGACAGAAGCAGTCTCTTCTTCTCTTGACTTGTTCTTTCCTTTTGCTCTGCATGTGACATTGTTTGGTCTTTAAAAGGCTTCAACAAACAACAGCTATTTCCTCAAAGTGACTCTCTGTTCCCAATAAGGGATTTTTAACACCCTCTAAAGAACTGCTGATTAACTTGAAATGGAAATGGAAAGTGGTAAATTCAAACCTGATAAAAGAAAATACTTCTTCACACAACATATAATTAGCCTACAGAATTGATTGCTTCATCACTGAAGCCAAAGATTAACAGGATTAAATAAAGGGATTAGACATTCACTTGGGCAAGTCTGTCTAGCTAGAATAGTAAATACCAAAATAAATAAATAAATAATCCAGCACCAAAGTGGGAATATGAAACCAGAGCTGATTCACGCATAACATGAGCCATGAATAATTCAGCTGGGAGACAGTATACACATTTATTTGACTTTTGAATGTTCACAGGTATAAAACTGAACTGAATCTCTTACTTTAGATATGGAATTTATTCCTCATTCAAAGTAGCACTGTTCACTATTATGTTCCTAGAAATGTGCCCCAAATAAACAAAGAAACGGAGTGAATTCTATGAGACATACTGTGTGGGAAGGGGAATTACTTCAGGGAACTCTCTTTTGTGGAGAAGGTTGGGTTTCAGTAAGGATCCAGAGAAAACTTTTATCTGGGGAGTGATTATCAGTTGGTTGCAGTATGGTTTTTTGTGCTTTCCACTAACTAACCTGGGCATCTCCACAAGCAGACTGAAAAAATTACCACAATTCTATGGAATACATTCCACTGGCTAAAGCTCTTTTATACAGGGTCAGACTCTACTGCAAGACATAGTTGCAGGTCAAATAACAGACTCTGTCTGTGTTCAAGATGTATACAGAACCCTTTTGCTTATCAACAACCACCATCTGTCACAGGTATGCCTTTAATAATGTGTTTGTTTTAGGGGGGGAAGTAGAAAGACATGTATGCCCAGTAACTGTTTAATAGTGAACTTTTATTCTCTTTTCCAGAATCCAGTTCAGCGGTATGATTCCACCCTACAGTCAGTCTCAGAGGGGGAGGATGGCTTATGGGTGCTGCCACACCCTGCTGCTAGTAAGTCCTTTTTCTTCTTCTGTCTCAAGATGGGGCCTTAGTTTCTCTTCTTTTCCCCCAGAGAGAGAGAGCATTACGCAGAGATGTGCTGAAACACCAGAGACAAAGATTCACTTCTCAGCTCTTCCAGCAACTATATGAGATGTTAGGATGGATGGCCTGGTGGAGAGATTTTAACCAGATGCTGAAGGTACCACAGCACCCTTTCCTATTCACCTCTCCCCCTTGTTAATTTACGTGAACACACATTCACCCTTGCTCTGTATGGGAAAGGAGCGTACTACTGGTTCTTTCCCCCTTAATCTAAGCTGCTGTTTGCCTCTTCCAGGAAAAGTATAGCGGCAACTATATTTTTCCCTTGCAGGGCTGGGCATGGTGGTTTGCTTTCAGGAAACAGCAAAGGTTTCCCCCTAGAAATGTGCAGTCAGACATTGCTGACCCAATAAAATGCTTGATATTTCCAGCATTAGATCAGATCAGATCAGCAATATCCAACAGCACAAGAGGTACTTCCAATATTTCCTAATCTTGATATTTCATTCCCAATAAATATAAGAATTGGGAATTGTGTCCAGAGGGCAGCAGGGGTAGCTAGGGAGGAGGGAACATATCTCCAAGGGGTGGAAGATCTGGATTCTGGAGGCCAGGTCTACCGCCCACTGACATTTTAAAGGGTGCTTAAAGAGGCTGATGCACTGTGGACTGGCTCTGTGGTGCACTTCCTCTTTCTCCTGCTCCTGCTGCCTCTGGGCAAGTAGTGCAGGCAGTTCAAAAAGGAGCGTAAAAATCATTTGAGTTTCAGAATTTAATTTAATTTCAGTATGATTTTCAGTATCATTTCCACTCAGTTCTGGAAAAATTAATATTGTTCTGATATCCCAACATGACTTTCTGATCCAATAACCACATTTCTAAACTTTGAATGAAAGTAATACTCATGTCCTTCCTGAGTTTCCCATATGGAATTAAAACTAATTTTTGAAGGGCACATCCCTATTTTCCCACCAGAACACTGCAAACCTGCTTGGAAATTTGGAAGTGTTTATACAGAGCACTACTTTGTGACTTTCTCCACCCACCAAGCTGTCAAGCTCGCAGGGCTCTTTTTCAAGTAGCTCTCAAAAAATAAAATTTCCTTTCGTCTTCAATAAATAATGGCAGGGGTCATTTCGTAGAAAAAGAGCTAGGGGGACTCATTAGCATAACTCATTAGCATATGCCACACACCCTGACATCACCGGAAGTGTGTCCTCCCCACAGCCGGCGGCGACCTCCAGCGGGCACCAGCAGGGAGCTCCAGGCCCCGCCCTCCCGCACCTCACCCAGGGGGATGGCGTCCCCCCACGTCCCCCCCCAAATGACCCCTGAATAATGGGATGAACAGGCTGACCATACAATGCACCAAGTGGAAATGTTTCCAGTGGTCCACCACCAATGTTGTAGAAGAACAGAAAGAGCTGTTTGCATTGCAGTGTGAGCAGCTTATAATTGGTTTTGGCCCAGCAGCACTAGAGGAAGGAGGCCCCCACACCCAACACTAGCCAGATTAAAGCTGAGGGGCTAGGCCATCAAACTGAAGCAAAGGTGGTGGGGTGCTTGTTTGACTCTGCTCTTCCTTCTAACAGCAAGATACTGAGACATTTTTAAAAGGCAGACGGACAGATGGATGTCCCTTTGGGAACTCTGGGATTTAAGCAGAAGCACTGCATGATGAGGGTGGGAACAGGCTGTGCTATCCTTCCGCCTTTATGCGCTTTCCATCATTCTCCCTTCAGTTCAGGGCCAGCTCAAGCTAATAAGCAACCCTAAGGACCCTCCTTCTATGCCACTGGAGGTGCCTGCCCTGCAACAACAAATCCAAGGAAATGTTGGTGATGGTGCATGGGAAGGTTGGGTTTTTTTAGTAAATGCCATAGAGACTGGGGAAAATCCTAGAGTGTCATGGAGGATGTGACAACACTTCTAGGTGACACTCTGGGAATCCCTCCAATCTCTACGGTCTTTACCATAAAGATTGGGAAAAATTTGGATCATCACCACTGACACTATTTTCCTCCTCCTTTTTCTCCCACTTCTCAACTCCCAGTGGGCAAATGGCAAGCTGATGTGCTTCCCTCCCCCTCAGGATCCAAGGCGGATAGGGTTGCCAGCTCTAGGTTGGGAAATATCTGGAAATTTTGGGGGGTGAAGCCAGAGGACAGCAGGGTTTGGGAAGCTGAGGGAGGAACTTCAATGGGGTACAATGCCATAAAGTCCACCTTCCAAAGTGGCCATTTTCTCCAGGTGAACTGATCTCTATTGCCTAGAGATTAGTTGTAATCTCAGGAGATCTCCAGCCACCACCTGGAGGTTGAGAACCCTAAAGTTGGTCTGCAGAGAAAATACCTCTCTCTGCAGCTACTTTGGATGAGTCCAAGGCATCAGTGATATGGAAAAAAAGACACACACCTCCTTTTGTATTGCTAGCACTGCAGGGAGCAGGCCCGTAGCTAACATGGGGCCCACGGGGCCCGGCCCCCTTGTGTTTCTTCTGGGCCCCCTCCCTCCAGGGCTGCCCCCAAAGTGCTCCAACTTACCACCTGCACTGTACTTCCATTTAATTAGCTAGCGGGCCCCCCCAGGGCCCCCTCCCAAAGAATTCCCTAGCTACGGGGCTGGCAGGGAGGATACGTCATGAGCCTCAGAGAATGTGTCTCTGTCACTCGCTTTGGACCACATACAGCAGCAGCCCTAGCACACAAGGTAATGACAGGTGCAAGCCACACCTGCTGTCTCTTTCCACATCACCTCCCCCCTGCTGGTTTGGCTGGCTGCCTAGGTGTTAAACCAGCTCTTTATTAGCTGCTGTCTTGGGATGATACCGCCCTGCCTTACAGAGTTGCTCTAAGAATAACTGATAATGTGCTCATTGGACACATCCAGATCCAGGCAAGGAGGTGGATGGGTACACTTTACTGGGATCCGTGGGACCTAAGCCCTTAATATGGCCTATTTAGGTCCTTTCAGAAATTGATTTTTTTTAATTTAATAACTAATGAGATTGTATATATAGAATGGGTTGTGTATGAGAAGAGGGAATTCAGTGTTACAAGTTTATAGCAGGCCCAGAAAAATTGTGCTGTCATTTATTATAGCTACTATGACTGTGAAGCGGGCAGAGGCTGCGTGCCTTATATTACTCCTTTCAGGCTAGCCGTGGTATGTGCCCTGTCTCAATGGACATTTCGCTAGCTGAAAATGAACAGGACTTGGGTATTTAAAAAACAACCAACTAACATAATCTACAGCATACAAGCAAGGGAAGTGGAAGACAAAACACTTGACCAGGATCTGGCACAGTGCCCTACAGTTCTGTGCCTTTTGAACTTCTAGGCTCCTGGATCTGGAGAACACAGAGCCACTCTGATGCTTTTTATCTTGGCAGTCTACCCCTAAATAATGGGAGTATTGATGGAAGCGGTATCTCCATTTTCAGGATTAAAATTCAGGTTCCCATGTAATGTAACTGGAGCAACTTGGCCCTTTCACACAACGGCTGGGTGAATATTCAAAAGCACTAAAGCAAATTTATATCCTGACTTAGTATATAAACATACATTGAGGAACAACAAAAATTCAACATGACTGCAAGTGTGGAAAGATCATTAACAGTACCCTATTACCTGTCCATACTAAATGATCAGTAACCCTCAGTTCCACACACAGTCAAGCAAGTTGTACACAGGAATAAGTATAAGGTTAACCAGTCAGATTGTTAGCAATGCATGCTCTATTTATTTATGTTCCATAAAAGATTATGAAGCTTGATGTAGTGTGAACTGAACATTTACTTTCATGCAACCCTGACTAAATGTAACTTTTCATGAACAGAAAAAGCATCTTAGGACCAACAGAACTTAGCTCCACAATGACATTGCAAAGAACTGCAAGGTCACTTTTACATATCTAGCTACCGAACTGTTGCCAGAAGTATTATGCTACCATTTTGTTGACATCACTCCCTACCACTTTGGGTAGCACCCAGCCCAGCTAGTTTTTCCTGATCCGGAATGTTCTGCCATATTTTACAAACATCACTAGACAAGAATGGAAGTGAAAGGATAAAATAAATTTGAGGCCAGGACTAGCCATCTGAATGATATGTGAGCAACCTGAACCAATGGTTGGTGCATCAATATTATTTATTTATTTATTTCTATTTCTATCCCGCCTTGCCTGACAAGCAGGCTCAAGGTTGCATACAATAATAATTTACAATAAAACAGATAAAATTCAACAATAAAATATAAAGTGCAGATTAAATACAAGCGATAAAGTGCAGATGGCGATCGTTGTAGTCGGCCCCGTATGACTATTCCAAAAAAGTGCCAGTAATAGATGTTCAGTAGCTTGTTCAGTGGCGGTTCCTAATCAAAAGCCTGGTGGAAGAGCTCCATTTTACAGGCCCTGAAGGAGCAGAAGTATACAGGATTTTTAGAAGAATCTGGGAAGCAGACCCAACCCAGCGTGACCAAGGCACCATAACAGTTGTGTTGTATTTTTGATCCTGTCAAGTATTCAGAGCTATAATATAGGCAAAAGCTACCTTAATTCCCTTTCTACTAAAGATTTATTTGCAGCAGTTCTTTTTCAAATGGAAAAGGCTTTTTCACATCTCCAGTCCCTTTCTCTCCTTCTCTCGTTGAAGGAATGGCAGGCCTCCAGTTCCCCTTGCTCTCCCTCCTGTACCAATCAGAAGTGCTAATCTTAACATTCCCCGGTTTCTCCCTCTTCCTTGCAAGCCTGCAAAAGTCAGCTTTTGTTTTGCTATTTGTGCCCAGTCCTTAAAACTGAGCTCTCTTCCCATTGCCAAACTGCACACTGCCAACTTGCACACAGGCTAGGGTCGCCAGGTCCGGGTTGGAAAATACCTGGGGACTTTGGGGGTGGAGCCAAGAGAGGGCGGGGTTCAGGGAGGGGAGGGGCCTCAATATGGCACAATGCCATAGAATCAACCCTTCAAAGCAGCCATTTCCTCCATGGGAGCTGATCTCTGTCAGCTGGAGATGAGTTGTAAAAGCAGGAGATCCCCAGGCCCCACCTGGAGGCTGGCAACCCTAACACAGGCAAGCACATATACACACACACTCCTAGCACATTCTTGTTTACCTCCTCTGTGTGTGCCCTAGTTTCTTCTGACACACTGATCAGACCCAGCCTCTCTATTTTTTTCTATTTATTGCCTAGAATTACTGTTGAATCACCTGCTTGGCTCCCTTCCTAAGTATCCTTCCTTAGATCTCCCTCGGAGCTGTAGCTGGTACGCCAGTCTGAGGGCAAAAGAACTAAGCCACCCCAAGGGATTTCCCAGCACAAATGATTACCCACTCAGTCTCTCTTCCCTCCTCTGCTTGTTTCGTGCTGCCTTTTTCTTATTCCATGAAGTTTGCATGGCTCTACTGGGGTGGTGACAGAATTGGGTATTGGTTTTGATGGGCTGTATAGATCCCATGTACTTGTGTTGCTCTGAGCACAACTTATATCGTGATTCACACAGGGCCATCCCAGCTGCCCCAAGTGGCTGAATGGCGCAAACTATGGTCTTTTGCAAGAGGATGCTGATGTTCAGATTTTAGGAGTGGGGCAAAGAGACCTCAGTGGGCGAGCAAGATTTCCTACAAGTTTAATAGCCTGCTCTTGGGTATACTGAAGATTAAAATGCAAAGAACAAGTGTAATTTGTGGGTGAACTCATGCCACTTCTGGTTTCCTTGTGCATGGTTTGGCTTTGCAAAAGCCATTTAAGGGAAAATTCCCTTTGGCCCCGATCACACGGGCAGGAAAATGCGGGGGGGGGGGAGCGTGGCTGTTTGCCCCGGAGCAAAATAATGCGCGGTTGCGCGATCAGACGTCCCATAGAGGTCCCGTAGAGGTCCCGTGGTTAGGGGGGAGGTGCCGATCACAGGACAATCCTACGGCGCAGCAAAGAAGTGGCCTCTCTAGCAAAAGGCTCAGCGGGTTTAACTCCTTCTAGGGCTGCAGAGGAATGCAAACTGTGTCCTCCATCCGGTCCCCTCCAGGAGGAGCTTCAGCCAGACCGCCCTCCCACCACGCCCCCCCTGCACCTCCCCCTCTGCCGCCCGGTGCAGAGAGTTCCTCTCGAGCAGGCCAAGCCAGGAGTGGGGGGGGTACGGAAAAGAGGAGGGGGCTGTGTTGTTTGTTTTTAAA
>NW_015168703.1:193160-211846 GCF_001447785.1 Gekko japonicus
CCCGGAGGTACTATTTTTTACCCTGCATCTTCGGCGGGAAGCCTCGGATTCGCCACACAAGCTCTACACTTCCCAGATGTGGTGCTGTGATCGCGCCTGGAAAATCCGCCTATCTTCCATCTCTGTAGCGTGGCTAATGCTCCGTGTGACTGCAGCCTTTAAATGGCTTTTGCAAAGCCAAGCTGTACACGTGACTCTTCAAGTTATGCTGCTTCTGTGGCATGACTCTACGAGTCAAGCATTTAAACTTTAAATCCCTGCTGTTTAAATGCTTAAAAGTTTAAATGCTTGACTCGCAGAGTCATGCCACAGAAGCAGCATGACTTGAAGAGTCACGTGTACAGCTTGGCTTTGCAAAAGCCATTTAAAGGGAACTTTCTATATGTGAGGAACCTGGAAGCAGTGTAAGTTCACCCCAAAGGTGGGTGAACTCCTGCTGCTTTGGCAACTGAAGCTGAGCGTGAATAAAAGCCGAATAACATTTGGGTTCAGCTAGATCAGTAGCTGAATCATTCAGCTCAGTATATACTGAGCACACACTCCTAATGGTAAGGGATACTTCTTGCAAAGATTCCAGTGCAACATAGCTGCAACTCTATTGTGATGTCCTTTATAGTCAGTTTGAGCAATTTTACTTCAGACATTGACCATGTGGTTGACTGTTTCATCCTTTGTCTTGTAAAGTCAACATCTGCTGTTTTCACGGGTCTTCTGAATCTTGGCTTTCATACTTTCTGGTGCCTGCTCTTGTGCAGCTAGAATGAGTCCTTCCATTTCTTTCTTCAAGTGCCCATTTTGGAACCACTTCCAGGTGTTTTTGTTATTAACTTTATTCTCCATGTCTTTCAAATATCGCCCATGCAAGTGCTTTTTCTTCTAGTCGTCAAAGTGAATTTTGCATTCAATCTTTTTGTAATCTTCTTTCGTTTCTGTAGCCTTAAGTCAGATCATGAGCTACTCATTGCAAAATTCAGACTTAAACTGAAGAAAATTGGGAAAACCATGAGGCCATTCAGGTTTGACCTAGATCGCATCCCTGATGAATATACAGTAGAGGTGAAGAATACATTCAAGGGTCTGGATTTGATAGAGTGCCTGAAGAACTATGGATGGAGGTTCGTGACATTGTACAGGAGGCAGCAATCACCACCATCCCAAAGAAAAAGAAATGTAAGAAAGCAAAGTGGCTTTCTGATGAGGCTTTACAAATAGCAGAGGAAAGAAGGAAAGCGAAAGGCAAAGGCGAAAAGGAAAGATTTACCCAACTGAACGCAGATTTCCAGAGAACAGCAAGGAGAGATAAGGAGGCCTTCCTGAATGAACAGTGCAAAGTAATAGAAGAAAACAATAGAATGGGAAGGACTAGAGATCTCTTCAAGAAAATTGGAGAAATAAAGGGAGCGTTCCATGCAAAGCTGGCCATGATAAAGGACAAAAACGGTAGGGACCTAACAGAAGCAGAAGAGATTAGGAAAAGATGGCAAGAATACACAGAAGAACTATACAAGAAAGACCTCAATGTCCTTGACAAACACGACGGTATAATCACTGACCTTGAGCCAGACATCCTGGAATGTGAAGTTAAATGGGCCTTAGAAAGCATTACTAACAACAAAGCTAGTGGAGGTGATGGTATTCCAGCTGAGCTATTCAAAGTCTTAGAAGATGATGCTGTTAAAGTGCTGCACTCCATTTGCCAGCAAATTTGGAAAACGCAACAGTGGCCACAGGATTGGAAAAGATCAGTATACATTCCAATCCCAAAGAAGGGCAATGCCAAGGAATGTTCAAACTATCGCACAATTGCACTCATATCACACGCTAGCAAGGTCATGCTCAAGATCCTACAAGCTAGGCTTCAACAGTACGTGGATAGAGAACTACCAGAAGTACAAGCTGGGTTTCGAAGAGGTAGAGGAACGAGAGATCATATTGCCAACATTCGCTGGATTATGGAGAAAGCAAGAGAGTACCAGAAAAATATCTACTTCTGCTTCATTGACTATGCTAAAGCCTTTGACTGTGTGGATCACAACAAACTATGGCAGGTCCTTAAAGAGATGGGAGTACCAGACCACCTCACATGTCTCTTGAGAAACCTGTATAAGGGCCAAGAAGCGACAGTTAGAACCGGATATGGAACAACTGATTGGTTCAGCATAGGAAAAGGAGTACGACAAGGATGTATATTGTCACCTTGCTTATTTAATATATATGCAGAGTACATCATGGAAAATGCTGGCCTGGATGAATCACAAGCGGGAATTAAGATTGCTGGGGAAAAGATCAACAACCTCAGATATGCAGACGATACCACTCTAATGGCAGAAAGTGAAGAGGACCTAAAGAGCAACGATGCAACGAACATGAAATTGAGCCAACTTCAGAGGACGGCAGAAGACAAGAGGGCCTGGCGGGAGCTGGTCCATGGGGTCGCGAAGAGTCGGACTCGACTGTGCAACTGAACAACAAAAAGTACTCTTTGGTTATATTTTTAACAAGAATAGTTTTGATGTTGTCAGCTTCCAAAATTCCAAGACATTTGTAGTTTTCTTCAAAGCCCAGTGTTTTTATGTTGTTGTTTGGCACCTTGATTTCTTCTTATTCATCTCTCTTTCCTCTTCAGTGCTACTGCTGCACACTTGTCAAGGCCAAATCTCATTGCTTTATTATTATTATTATTATCATTATCATTATTATTATTATCTAATGATGGTGGTGGTGGTGGTGATGCAGGGCCAGTTCAAGGTTTTGAGGGGCCCTGGACATAGTTCATGTACCCACCACCAGGATCCCCACAATTTGGGGCTTATGCCTGATGGTATGACTCATACTAAAATATGCTAATCAGTAAGGTGTTTTCCACATGGGGACAGGCTTTTGTAGCTTCCACATTGCTGCTGCAGCTGCTGATACAGTGCTGTGGCTTCTACAAGCTAAGTTTCCCCACTGTTTCCTGGAACCATTCCCCAGGCAGCAACCATCCCCTACCCCATCCTGTGTGCCACGAGGGCCTTTTCACATTTTTAAAAATTAAATCAGCAATCAGATATTGTATTAGTCCAAGTATCAGGGTCTCTGGATTCCCAGCTTTCATTTTTTTAAGCAAGTCTCTAGCACCGTTTGTTATGGAAATCTATCCTTCCCCAATATCTCTGCAACAAAAGGAGCTAGAAACTTTAAAAATAAACTGGGAATTAAGAGAGCCTGGCGTGTCTGTGTAAAGTACTGTCAAGCCACAGCCAAAGTTTCCCAATAGGGATGCCAGGCCACTGTTCGGAACCTTCAAAAGGTTTTGGGGGATGGAGACAGCTGCTTCAATATGCAATGTCACTTAAAACCAGAAGTGGCATCATTATGTCAGGTGCAAACCTCTTGGATTCACTCCAACTCTGTGGTTAAACCATAGAGTTTTGGCAGATCAAAGAGTATTGCCCCGCCCCAATGCCATGACATTACTTCTGGGTTTTCCCCCCAGAAGCAATGTCATATACCAGCATGATGCTGGTGCACCCACACCATTTTCTTCCATTCCCCACCCCCACCCCCTAGCCTTTGAGGTGCTGGCAGGCAACATTGAGAATTCCTGGGAGACTTCCAGCCATAATGGAACAAGTGGCATTCAGGCTTTGCTGCAATCATCCCTGAAACTTCACAGCAAAACAAGTCTGACAAAAGTCAAGGAACCCCCCACCCAGGAGATGTATGATTGCATCACAATGCTATAGGGAAGCAAGGAAAACCCCGCACTATCAAACAGCATCAAACCTGGGGCAAATAGCCCATGTGGAAATGGCTTAAATTACAGTTTAGTTATCTGACACTCCAAGATGACTAGTGATACACTCTTATGTAGAGTTCCTCCAGTCTCAACCCATTGCTCTTAATAGGCTTAGAGTGGAGCAGCTCTCCATCAGTTCGCATGGTACGCTCACTGGGTCTCACCTGGTGCAAGTGGGAAATTAAGTTCATCCATAATTGCATGGAGAATGGTGTTGTACATAATGGTGGCAGCACAGTAGGGGCTGTTTCAAGCAGCCTTTGCTTGATAAAAATAACAAATCAGTTATTTATACTTAGTCATGGTGAGAAAAATCCTTGAGTCTTGGAGTAGACCCGGGAACTATTATTTCCACTGCAAGTATCTCTCACAGTAGATATGCATACGGAACTCTTTTGGATATAATTGTGGGGTAAGCGTAAGGCAGTATGGGCAAATATAGAGTACTGGCAAGAAAGTGGTTGAAGTGTCACCTCCCACCTTCTGCTTCAAACCCTCTGAGGGAGATAGTGCTGGTAATAAATTTAAGTTACTTTAATATCTGGGTAAGAGGAATCTTTGGCTGCTCAGCCGATTTTTCAACCTGCCCCACCATGTGCTGGTAGAATGGCCAAGTGCATGTCTAGCTCATTCATAATGCAACGTTTCAGTATGGCTCTCTACTCCAAAACACTGTAGAAGTCAGCTCATATTAATTGGGATAGCACAGAAGAGAAATATGCTCTTTGTCCTCTCTGTTGAAAGATGATGGGTGCAGCACTAACAGAGTCTCCAACTCTGTGCTCAAAGTGCTGTCAAGAAATGTTCACAATGCATTGTGGTGCTCTGGAAAGGTACCTGATGCCACCATGGAGAGTTCTATCACCAAGCTAGAGTGCCCAGTAAAATATGTTGGAGCCAATCTTCAGTTCTGGGAATGAGTAGAATGGCAGCTGCAGCAGCAGCAGACTCTATACTGTTAAAATCCCATGGTAGTTTTGAGTGCAGTTGGGTCAGTTTGCTTGCTTTGTGAATATTAAAATTCATGCTTCCTGCTGGCTTTATGTGTTCCTTCCCATGAGGGAGGGACTCCTGATGCTGCCATAGAGCGAGTTATGTGTAAAATCAGTGACCCATGAGGCGAGAACAGTTTCTCTCATTGTGTCTCCTCCAGCTTTGCTCAGCCAGGCTCTCATTAAACATTTAATGCAGTTCCCTAACCCTCTGTAAGTTTCACGGCGGGAGGAGGGAAGATAACTACACCACCCCAACAGCTTCCTATACTAGCATCATCTTTTCAAGACTCTTTCAGCTGAAATCCTTTACTTTCTGCAAGGACAATCCCCAAAATAGTTTGTGTTTTGGGCTGTGAGATAATAAGAGCCTGAGACTGCCAGATGCCTTGGACCAGCTCTCACACCTCAGTGGCATTCAAAATCACTTTCCCTCTCTGCTTCCAAGGCCTTCAATTATTTATACACATTTAGGCCAACAGAGGAAAAGAAAGAGAATCACAAGAAGTGAGGCACTTCCTAATTTAGAACCTGTTTTGAATGCAGGGATCCATCCTAACAACACATGGGCCAATAGGTGTAAAAAAAATCTGGCAAGGCATGTGCAATATCTATTTTATTTGCTCTACTACATCCTTGTCTGCTGTGCTGTATTTTTAGAAATGTTACCGTCACTGATGCAATTATTTTACTGCTTCATCTTTTGACCAATTTTACTGCTTGTGTGTTTTTAGCATGTCTTGACTTGTACAGCCACAGTTGGGAAGTGATCTAAATACACAAAATAACTTAATGTATATTTAATAAATTAGACAGCTCTGACATACACCAACTGCATTTCTTTTATCCCTCAGCAGCTACAGTCAGTTCCTATAGAACTTGGATTAGAAGACAGGGATTCCAAGTAAAACGTACAATTTTAAAACGGGCCTGGAAAACAACATCCCCCTTTTTAAAAAACAAAAAGACAACAGTCAAACATTGCAGGAAACTGGAAAGAAGTTGGAAATGGGATTGCAGGAAACTTAAATGAAAAAGTGTTCCCTAGTAGTTCTCTATTTCCAGTTTATCACTTCTGCCACCACTCTAGAATTACATAGTGATGCTAAGGGAAAATAATGGGTTGTAAGGGTACTGTATATGGAAAAGCACAGATTCTCATTGATCATATGGCTGCTTTCTCCTCCTTGCCATCCTTCCTTGGTACTGACATGTCTACATGCAAAGTGAACATCAGCCATTGCTATTATCATCACACCCTAAATTCAGCAAATCACACTCTTGGAAATGGCTGCTGGTCATTGTGGACTGAAGCTATGCATGCTTGCATTCCAAGGGCAATAGCTACATGATGAAAAAGGAAATTTCTTCTTAAAAATCACTTACTGCTTCTATTACCTTGTTTGTCCCAGGAAGTACCACAGGAGATTAAACAGGCAAGCAAACCTGTCTCCTGGTCTCACTTCCTTTCTGTCTTGCTTGTGTTGCTTTATCATCACTTCCTTCTGCTTTTGCACTTGGAGTGAGAAGCATTGTTAGCTGGATTCTGCTCAAATAGCAACTGATGGTATGGCAAGAAAAATATCCAGAGGCAAGTGGCCAGCAAACAAATCTTCACTATGTATGTGGCTTGTCTGACTGGAACTCCACACCCACCATGCTTAAGGGCACATACAGCAGATTCATTGGTATACACAGAGACTGCATCTCAAAATCCAATAGTTCCACAGGATTGATGCCCCAATAGTTCCACAGGATTGATGCCCCAATAGTTCCACAGGATTGATGCCCCAACCCAATTCCAAATCCTACTGACCTAAGCCTCACTTTATGACCAAAAGGACTGCACATCTGTTCTAATTCTTATGATCTTATACCCTATCTCCAGGAAATCGTACTGGGTCCAATGCTTTTTAACTTGTTCATTAATGATTTGGAGTTGGGAGTAAGCAGTGAAGTGGCTAAATTTGCGGATGATACGAAGTTGTTCAGGGTGGTGAAAACCAGGGAGGATTGTGAAGCACTCCAAAGGGATCTGTTGAGGATGAGTGAGTGGGCGTCAATGTGGCAAATGGGGTTCAATGTGGCCAAGTGCAAGGTGATGCACATTGGAGCCAAAAATCCTAAATATAAATACACATTGATGGGGTCTGAACTGGCAGAGACTGAGCAAGAGAGAGATCTTGGAGTTGTAGTGGATAACTCACTGAAAATGTCGAGACAGTGTGTGACTGCAATAAAGAAGGCAAATGCTATGCTGGGGATTATTAGGAAGGGTATTGAAAACAGATCAGCCAATATAATAATGCCCCTATATAAATCAATGGTGAGACCTCATTTGGAATACTGTGTGCAGTTCTGGTCACCACACCTTAAAAAGGATATTATAGCATTGGGAAAAGTGCAGAAAAGGGCAACTAGGGTCACATGGCAAAGCTGCCGCGGGAGAAGCACGGGAGTACCGCGGATTTTATGGGAGCAATCACACCCCAACATCTGGGAAGCGCAGTGCTCCCGTGGCCCCCTGCCAAAGGTGCGGATTAAAAAACGAGTACTTACGAGGTACTAGTTTCTGGAAACCGCGGGCCAAGGGCGGGCGTCTGATCGCATTTCCAGTGGACTTATGTGGCATTCGGCGCCCGTCTCCGCAGGTTGCAGAACAGCACCCAACAGCGCATGCAAAGAGCGATTGCTAGTGTGATCGCGTGGCGCGGCTTCAGTGCCGCGCTGCAGGATACCCGTCTGGTTGGCATCTCCCCCCTAACCACGGGACCTCAACCTCCGGGGCAATTAGCCATGCCTCCCCCCGCGATATCCGGCCCATGTGACCAGGGCCTAGAATGATCAAAGGGTTGCAACACTTTCCCTATGAAGAAAGGTGGGGTTTTTTGTGAATATATTTATTTGATTTTATAAGCCTACACCATACAAACATTCACCAGCAAGAATACATATATACAGCTTCCTTAGACAACATTTCTCTTTTGTAACAACACAGAGTAGCATAGCCTCATACCCAGAATAAGTAGCTTTCCCCTTACTCTTACTCTTAGTATCCTATCTGTATTGACTAGGAACTTATATTTCTATCTCCCTTAAGTTATCTGTACTGTCTTCTCTGAGCTTTATTGAAAAAATCCTATTTATTGGTTGTTCTTATCTGCTTGTAACCTCTTTCCCATTCTTGTCTTGTACAATTCTGGCTCTTAACGCTTCTCCTGTTTCTTGCCCACTCTATGCTTTACGTATAGGGGATTAATTAATATTTAATTTAATTTTTAATTTTTATGTCTTTTTAAACTTTTATTACCCTTTTTAATCGCCGTTTAATCTTTACATCTTTCATATTTTTTTAACATCCTATAGGAACCATTATCTCTACTTCTGGATTAATCTACTATTTTCTTTTACCTATAACTTTACCTTCACTTCCTTCTACCTCTTTCTGTTGTAAACTGCTAAGACTTTACCCAACGTCATTTAATCTATATCAAACCTCTTCTAGAATTTTATCACAGACATATTTAGACCTGTTTATATCACCAACTTATATCACTACCAAACACTCTAACCAGTGTCAAAATTAATTTTCTAGCACTACATATAATTAAACATAATCATTTTACCATACATACATATAGCTTTAGAACCATTAAATACTTAATTTCTAGCTTCCATTTAAACATCTCCCAAACTTGACATCACTCTATTAAATTTCATGATTAGATTTCAAGCACTACATATAATTAAACATAATCATTTTACCATACATACATATAGCTTTAGAACCATTAAATACTTAATTTCTAGCTTCCATTTAAACATCTCCCAAACTTGACATCACTCTATTAAATTTCATGATTAGATTTCAAGCACTACATATAATTAAACATAATCATTTTACCATACATACATATAGCTTTAGAACCATTAAATACTTAATTTCTAGCTTCCATTTAAACATCTCCCAAACTTGACATCACTCTATTAAATTTCATGATTAGATTTCAAGCACTACATATAATTAAACATAATCATTTTACCATACATACATATAGCTTTAGAACCATTAAATACTTAATTTCTAGCTTCCATTTAAACATCTCCCAAACTTGACATCACTCTATTAAATTTCATGATTAGATTTCAAGCACTACATATAATTAAACATAATCATTTTACCATACATACATATAGCTTTAGAACCATTAAATACTTAATTTCTAGCTTCCATTTAAACATCTCCCAAACTTGACATCACTCTATTAAATTTCATGATTAGATTTCAAGCACTACATATAATTAAACATAATCATTTTACCATACATACATATAGCTTTAGAACCATTAAATACTTAATTTCTAGCTTCCATTTAAACATCTCCCAAACTTGACATCACTCTATTAAATTTCATGATTAGATTTCAAGCACTACATATAATTAAACATAATCATTTTACCATACATACATATAGCTTTAGAACCATTAAATACTTAATTTCTAGCTTCCATTTAAACATCTCCCAAACTTGACATCACTCTATTAAATTTCATGATTAGATTTCAAGCACTACATATAATTAAACATAATCATTTTACCATACATACATATAGCTTTAGAACCATTAAATACTTAATTTCTAGCTTCCATTTAAACATCTCCCAAACTTGACATCACTCTATTAAATTTCATGATTAGATTTCAAGCACTACATATAATTAAACATAATCATTTTACCATACATACATATAGCTTTAGAACCATTAAATACTTAATTTCTAGCTTCCATTTAAACATCTCCCAAACTTGACATCACTCTATTAAATTTCATGATTAGATTTCAAGCACTACATATAATTAAACATAATCATTTTACCATACATACATATAGCTTTAGAACCATTAAATACTTAATTTCTAGCTTCCATTTAAACATCTCCCAAACTTGACATCACTCTATTAAATTTCATGATTAGATTTCAAGCACTACATATCATGGAGCGAGCCGCGCGCCGCCCGTCGTCGCGCCGTACTGCGCAACACTTTCCCTATGAAGAAAGGTTAAAGCGCTTGGGGCTCTTTAGCTTGGAGAAATGATGGCTGAGGGGTGACATGACTGAGGTTTATAAGATTATGCATGGGATAGAGCAGGTAGAGAAAGAAGTACTTTTCTCCCTTTCTCACAATACAAGAACTCGTGGGCACTCCATGAAATTGCTCAACGGTCGGGTTAGAACAGATAAAAGGAAGTACTTCTTCACCCAAAGAGTGGTTAACACATGGAATTCACTACCACAGGAGGTGGTGGCAGATACAAACATGGATGGCTTCAAGAAGGGATTGGATACGCATATGGAGCAGAGGTCCATCAGTGGCTATTAGCCACAAGGGATAGGTAGGAACTCTCTTAGTCTGGGGCAAGTGATGCTCTGTATTTTTTGTGCTTGGGGGGGTCAATAGTGGGAGGGCTCCTAGTGTCCTAGCCCTACTGCTGGACCTCCTGATGGCATCCGGTATTTTTGGCCACTGTGTGACAGAGTGTTGGACTGGATGGGCAGTTGGCCGGATCCAACTTTGGCTTCTTTTACGTTCTTATGTTCTTAAATAGCAACCAACTCGCTTAGAATGCCTTAGCAGGAAGCTTATTTTTATTATTTACATTCTTTATAGTCCACCTTTCTTACTGAGACTTAATGCAGATTACATAATATAAATCAATACAATCAATAGGATGTTACACTGAATAAGCAATGAATAGGATTCCAGTAATTTGAAACAACGTTGTCATCTGAACAAATCATAAGAATATAAGAAGAGCCATGCTGGTTCAGACCAGTGGTCCATCTAGTCCAGCATCCTGTCTCATACAGTGGCCAAACAGTTACTGTGAAGGGCCAACAACAGGGCAAAAGGCCAAGGCCTTCCCCTGATCTTGCCTCCTAGTACTGGTATCCAGAGGTTGACTGCCTCTGAATGTGGAAATTCCCTTTAGTCACTGATAGACCTATCCTCCATTAATCTGTCTAATTCCCTTTTAGAGCCACCTGTACCTGCGATGATCCTTTGGCAGCAAATTCCCCATTTTAAGCACTCATTGTGTAAAGAAGTATTTCCTTTTGTCTGTCCTGAATCTATAGCCCATCAGCTTCATTGGATGCCCTTGAGTTCTATTTGGGGAGAGGGAGGGAAAGTTATCTTTGTCAACGCTCCCCACCCCATGCATAATTTTTTAACTCTCTATCATGTCCCCCATTAGTTGTTTCTTTTCTAAACTGAAAAGTCCCAGGCTCTTCAGCCTTACCTCATAAGGAAGATGCTCCAACCCCCTAACCATCTTGGTTGCCCTCTTCTGTACTTTTCCCAGCTCTAACATGTCCTTTTTGAGATACAGTGACCAGAACTGCACACACTATAGCATAAGTATAAAACATTAAATGTTAAACAGCGCAGGACATGGTACTGGAAACATGTGTTTTCTTGGACCAGTCTGTTTTGATGTAGCCTATTTCTTTTTAAAAAATGCCCTCCTGAACAATTCTGTTTTACATATTTGTGAAATGTCAGGAGCATGGGAGTCTCCTGGGCCTCCTCGGACAGGCCATTTCACAGGGTTGGGGCCATTACAGAGAAAGCATGTGTACGGGCAGTTATCAATCTTGTTGTCGAAGGCTTTCACGGCCGGAGTTCATTAGTTGCTGTAGCTTTTCCGGGATGTGTGGCCGTAGTCTTGGCATTGTAGAACCTGACGTTTCGGATATGGTAATTGAAAGTGTTGCCCAACCTTTCAGTGTCTTGGAACAAAATACTGTGTCCTGTTTGAGTTAGGCTATGTTGCCCAACTCAAACAGGATGTCCATAGCCTGGGGAACTCCTACAAGACAATGACTCAGCCCTACCCACCTTCTGGAGTAGATATAAATTCACTGCCTACCGTTTTCTTCTCACCTTGACACAGAGAGTATTCCATCTTTCTGTGTTTATACCTCTGAGGATGCCAGTCACAGTTACTGGCGAAACGTCAGGTTCTACAATGCCAAGACCACGCCCACACATCCCGGAAAATCTACAGCCACTAGTTATCAATCTTGCCCTTTTCAGAGAGGCACCTGCAGAAGCCCCTGCACATAAGCAGTCATGGTGGGACATAGATGGATAGCCAGTCTTAAAGACATGGAAGGTCCAGTGCCAGGAAAGACTTTGTATGTGATAGTCAATACCTAAATTGAGCTTGGTAACTGATGGGCAGCCAATGGAGTGACTGCAGAATGGGTATAATATGCTTGCTCTGCCTAGTTGCCAATAAAAACCAAGCTAAGGCACTATGCACCAACTGGAGCCTCTGAGCTGATGAATCCAGGTGGCCAGAACAACTGAGTCAAGGTAGGGGGCCATCTTCTAGGCTAAACTAAGTTGGAAAAAGGCTTCTTTTCGCTACTGCATTAACTTGCTTCTCCGGCAGTAACACTGGGTCCAATATAACCACCAGGACTATCTCTGTCCATAGCCCAGCCTTCACAGTCTGGTTTAAGGCTGGGCTATAGACAGAGATAGTCCTGGTGGCTTTTGTTCATGACCACCATCTGAAGGTAGACAAAGGCCATGCTACTTTATCTTCAACCTTTGATACCAGTAGATCATGCCTTCCTTTTGAGGTGTTTGGAGGCAGAAGTAGGCATCAAGGATGTGTCTCGGACTGGTTTAAATCATTCCTTACAAGATCAGACTCAACAAGTAGCCATTGGAGACCACTTATTTTCAGTATAGGAACTGCATGGTGGGGTTCCACAGGACACAATCTTACCCCCCATATCTATATAAAGCCTTTAGGAGAAATCAATCATAGCTTTGAAATTGAATGTCATCAACATGCTGATGACACCAGCTCTATTTATCTCTGTCCACATACTCTGACAATGTGGTAGAGGTCTTGAGCCACTGCCTGACTGATGTGGTTAAATGGCTGAAAGTTAGGGTTGCCAAGTCTACTCACCCCTCGGAGCGGGGGAGCCTCGCCAGACTCTGGGAGCTCTCAGTAGATGCGCGCGCGCCAGCAGCACATCACAGGAAGTGACGTGCTACGTGCTCACGTTGAGGGCGTGGCCCAGACCGTCGGGGGGGAAACGTTATGGTTTCCCCAATGATCTGGGCCACGCCCCCAACGTGAGCAGAGGTGACGCAGCTTCGGGGGCGGAGTTCCCCCCCGGGGCCCGATTCTGCCAGGGCGGAAATTGGGCCTCCAAAGCAGGGGATTCCCCGCCCCCCGGGCCCATTTGGCAACCCTACTGAAAGTGAACAATTTGAAACTGAATCCAGAGAAGACGGAGGTAATGCTGCTTGGTAAGCCTGAGGTCTTAGATTACATTATGGTTCCAAAATTTCACACTACTACTCAGCACTAAAGACATTATGTCTACCCACAGATCAAGGTGTGATGGTATATATCAAATTATGTGTCTAGCAAACACTGTACCAGAAAGATATAAGGATTGAGGAAGAGGAGGTTGTGAATCTTAGCCAAACTCAGAACTCCTGGAGTCTGATAAACTAAATGCAATCAATTCAGCATTTTCTCCTCAGCCAATGTCAAGAACTAGTGTTGTATATTCACAATACCTCAGACTATTGAGTTGAGAGGTTTCTGAAAGCTACGGAGATCACTACCGAGAGCTCTGTTGAAAAAAGGATGGAAGTAACTGAGGGCATGAATAACTGTAGCAAGGACACTGTGGAATAAGTTAAGGTATGCAATCACACCAAAGTGAATTCCCTTCCATGCAACAACAATTTTGATTTGTGCATGTTCCTTTACTTATTTTACATGGGTAGCCTATCACAGACCCAAAGGTTATTTAATTAATGAAGGGCACTGGGAAATGCTTCAGTACTAAGAATAATGTTGTTATAATTCATTTCACAGAAATAAGATAAAAGGTGGTCCAATCCATTTCAAAACAGTCAATACAGTTTATTTGGTATCTTTTCATAGAAAGATCTGCTCCGTTCTTCCTGCAGGTGTCCTGAGCAAAATCCTGAAAAAATCTAGCCTCCAGCTCCCAAATTGCTGATCTTTACATGCAAGGATATCTGCATGCCATTTCTATACAATGCCAATACAAAATCAAGGTTCTCTGCTGTTCAGTCATGAAACATCAAGAACGCAACTTCAAGATAATTAACATGTGACTATACATCTCATCAAAGCTAGAAAACATTTTAAATTTCTAGGTGCTAGCACTGGATTACTACAACATGCACTACAATGGAGCACTCTTTGAGGATTGTTCAGAAGTGCCAATTGGTACAGAACACCACAGCAAGATTGCTGATGGGTGTCAGCTACAGGAAACACATCTCATAAATCTTAAAAGAGCTGCACTGACAATCTGTTCCAGGGTTAGGAAACTCCTGGCATACATGCCAAAGAGTGACGTGCCCAGCCATTTAGAGAGCCAGTTTGGTGTAGTGGTTAAGTGCGTGGACTCTAATCTGGGGGAACCGGGTTTGATTCCCCACTCCTCCACTTGCAGCTGCTGGATGACCTTGGGCAAGCCGTAGTTCTGGCACAGCTGTTCCTGAAAAAGAGCAGTCTCCGTCAGAGCTCTCTCAGCCCCACCTACCTCACAGGGTGTCTGTTGTGGGGAGGGAAAGGAAAAGGAGATTGTAAGCTGCTCTGAGACTCTGAGTGAAGGGCGGGGAGTATAAATCCAATCTCTTCTCTCTTCTTCTTAGCTTGGCCCAGCACCTTCCTTGCTCCACTCCAAAAGCAGACCTGCAGCGGCATTGTGACAACTGCAGCACTGCCCTTGGACTTCCCCCCCCCAAGAGTGGCACTCCTTCTGGTCCCACCCCTCATGAGGTCTCACAGCTCCTTAAAGCTGGTGTTGCTGTTCAGTGACCCAGGCTGTGAGGTGGGCACAGGAGGTTTCCAGGTGAACAGATGGTACCTCTGCCTTTGTGAGAAGCATAAGCCAATCAGTGCTGATGCCCTCTCACGGTGAAGCCACTTCCGTGGTCAGTGGGGACTGGGGACTCTGGAAGGCGGCAGGATCCTGATAAAAGCACCCTCCTGTACAACAGCAGTTGTTTAAAATCAGAATTTGGAGACTGGTAGTTCTCAGAGGTACAATCTGATTGTAATCTCTCCCACTGGTGCCTTTCACGCACTCTCTTAGGAGTAGGTACACCGATATTGTTTCCTTCCATCACAGTTGCATTCCTAGGTGTGTGTATGGAAGGCAATACCACCACTGATTCATATTGATATTTTAAAAGTAGTCTTGTTTTAATTCCTTACTCCTGAGAGAAAACAAGTTAGATCTATGTACAACACATGCCTAGTGTCTAGCCAAATACAACCTTTATCTCTCCCTCTCCCTCCCCCACACCAACACCTTCACAAATTAAAAATAAAATGTTACATCTGGCACTCACACCAAAATGCTTGTTTTCAAAGTGCTGGTGATTACCTTTAAAGCTGTAAATGGACCAAGGTACAACTTGCCGCATGTGAGTGTCAGTTAATCTTCCATCAGTGTTCTTCTCTGTGTGATCCGTCCTTCAGCGGTGAGGTACGTGGTAACCAGAAACAGGCGTTCTTTTTTAGTAGCAATAGACTGTGGAACTCCCTCCCACCATTAGGCTTGGGCCTTAGTCTCCTGATTTTCAGGCACAGGTTAAAACACTGTCTTGGCTTTGGGCTTGTTTATTTTCTTATGAGTTTGGTCTGAATTGGTCTATTTTCTCTCTCCCTGAATTACCTTGGTTTTGGACTTGGTTATTATCATCTTGCTTGTTTGCTGTTTAGACTGATGTTTTATTGATAATCAAGCTGTATTGGAAAATATTTTAGTTGTATTTTTGTTGGGTCTGAAAACTACAGCAGTAATATTTAGAATAAATTTTCCCCGCCCAAGCCTGGTCTTAACAATAGATAGATCTCATGGTATCATTAACTCAAGGAGGCAGCAGAGACAGTCAGATCACTTATGCATGGCAAGAAAGAAAGCCAGTCCTTCCCTTCAACCTTCTTTGTAATGTCTAGATGGTAGTCCTCACTACCAGTTTTAAAGAATGCTTTCTATTCTCTGAAAATCAATGGCATACCACGTGGCTCATAAAAAAATGTGATGAGTGTAACACATGACAACTTAGGTTTGCCAACCTCCAGGGAGATCTCATGATACTCTGTTCTCAGACAACAGAGATCAGTTCCCCTGGAGAAAATGGATGCTTTGGAGAATGGACTCTATGGCACTATACCCTGCTGAGGTCCTGTCCCTCCCCAAACCCCACCTTCCTTGGGCTCCACCCCAAATCTCCAGAAATTTCCCCTTCCATAGTTGGCAACCCTATACAACCTCCATATTTATTTGACTGAAGACCCATATATATATGACTCTTGGTGACTTGGAAAGAACTGTGGAACTTCATTCCTCAGTGGCGATCCAGCCTTTAGACTATAGTCCTCCACTGCATCCCATTCCAGTAATTTCAGTGGCCAGTACATATGGGTATGCGCAGGGTGGTAGCCTTATAGAGAGTTATTTTCTGCTTCTACATGTGAAAGTATTTCCTCTGGAGTGAAAGAAGTTTAAAAATCCATAACTAGTGGAACAACAGCCATGATAATTAAATTCCATTAAGTGTATAAATATTTATTGCCACTGGTAAGTGAGCACCTTACATTTTTTAAACACTCTTCCCATGCAACAGAGTCATTATTATAATCACTGTTGTTAACTGCTGTTGTGCTCAGTCAGGTAAATAATTCCGACATACAGTAATAAAATGCTTAATTCTCCAACACAGATGTAGGTACTGTCAAAAACCAACAATAGCATATATGAAGCCTCAAAGACCATGAACATCCTCATGTCTTTTCAGTATCTCCTTAGCCTCCTACAGTAGTCCTGCTTTATCTGCTCTCACACAATTGGCCACTTGCCGCTCAGGCTTGATTAACTTAACACAAGGTCACCTCTTTCTCCTGTCTGACATCCTTCTTATTCCACACCATCAGTGGAAATCTCACCTGGGTGCCCATCTGCCCCACTTCTTGCAAACCTAAAGACGTGATCACACATAGGACTCTCAGGAAGGCTTGGAATGCAAGAAGGGAGACTCAAGAAAAAGGAGAAGCAGATGTAATCGGAAGACAGGTGCTCAGAAACCACTACAACATGTGGCAGCATAAGACTTTCCACCACCAAGGCTAGATAGCAGGTATGTAATGTTAGGGAAATGAAACTTATAAGGAAAAGTGTCAACTGAGGCATAAATGTAATGGATAGTGACAGACAAAATAGAGAGACCCAGCTTAACCTCCCCACTCAGCCATGAAGTCCCCACTCAGCCATACAGCCTTGAGTAGTTCCTGCCTACCAGCTCAACCCACACCACAGGGCTGCTGTAAGGATCGGTGAGTCATAGATGCTTTGGAGGAAGGGCGTGACATAAATGTACTACATAAATATCAATGTGACTGAAATCCAGCTGCTTCAACACTTTATACAGAGGTGACCTGGTCTAAATCTGTCCCAAACAGTGTTTTTCTTCTAAACCACAGTATTTCTTATTCTTGTGACTTTAAGGACTTCTTACATCCTCAGACTGAAGGATGAGGCTCCTGCATTTTTAAAAGGAAAAGTGCCACTTTTTATACAAGCAAAGAGAACATGCCTGCAGTGTGTGCTGTGGCCATAAAGCACGAAAATAAAAGAAACTCATTTATCATTATTATTTTAAATGATGTGATTTAACTTTTATGATGTGAAGCGTTCTGACTCATGGTGCTTTCAGTTGGCCGTTTAACGTGAGCCAGGGGGCTCCCCCACGAGAGCCGTGACAAAGGCAAGAGGAGCCTAGAAAGTGCTGCTTTTAGTCGCTTTATAGCTTTGCGAGGCAATAAGCGTATTCAAGTGTAAACCTCAGATGATGGCTAATCATTTGTATAGCATTTCAAGTAAAGGTAAAGTACTTATTTACCCTTACAATGGGCTGGGAAATTTTTTCATGTGTTTGTTTCTATGTAGAGGAAAAAACTCTGTGTGGAAAAATTCTGTTTTGTTCTGTATGGAAATGTGATTCCCCCCCCCCCAAACAAACACACTGCAGGTAGACAAATAGGACTGCCACTGTGTGTATTATCTGACTGATCCAAATGGTACATGGCCAGAAGATAAGAGCACTTTTCATACAACAGGGATAGCCAACTGGCAGTCCATGGGCTGCATCTGTCCCTAGACCCTGATGTTTACTGGCTGGTTCCCCACCACCACCCAGGATGAACTATCCCAAATGACGGTAACAGTTGATAGACAACCCAAAAAATACCAGAAAACTGTGTAATGTTAGTGCTAAAGAAATCTTTACATCAATAATAAAAGCCAAAGTACAAAAGACGAATACAAAATACATAAATAATTATTCAAAACTGTGATTGTTAAACTGTGGTTAACAATGGTCTCCGGAATGGTCTACCGTTTCGATAATTTTCTTCTTCTGAACGAAGATGAAAAAATATGAAAAGCATGCAGCATCTCTAGTCAGTTTTTCGACTAGACAGTGTTATGTATGCAGACCACCACCAGGGGTCTGCGGCTAAAGCAGGAGCTTGGTCCCTCGAATCCACCAATAGCACCCTTGGCGGGAAATTCAAACCCTCCAATGGGAACATAGGTATGCTGGGTGGAATGCATATAGTTGGCCTTGCAGGGCCATTTAGTTAGCCTTGTTGTGAAGTACAATAAACCTGTCTGAACGCATATCATAGTCCGAGTCCTCCATGCAGCGAACCCAGTACTTTTCAGAAAGTGTCAACAATTTTCACTTATGTATCATAACATTATTGTAGCAAGATTAAAGTTGCTCTCAATGGGCAAGGTGCTATAAATCACCCTCCACCCACCCCCAC
>NW_015168703.1:211857-222116 GCF_001447785.1 Gekko japonicus
ACCCACCCACCATTAACTGATGCTCAGGTGCTGTCAACATTCCATACCTTCTGGAGCATTTTTTTACTGCATCAGCAGCTTTTGGGAGGGCGGGTTTCCTTTGATCAATTTACCAAGTAGGCTTTCCTGAATACACGGGGAGTTCCCCAGTCACTGCTCAAAACGTTCCCCAGTAGGATTCTCCAAGATCTCAGAAGATTTAATTTCTCCTCCTCCTGCTTCTCCCTTTAACTGATACTCAGCTGTACTTTCTACCCTCATCAGACCACTTTTTCTTTTGACTAATTTACAAAGTCATATTTTCCACATACCTCGGAAGTCAGTCCCTTGAATATATACAGACTCCTGCCTTGTCTGTAGTTGGCCCACTTGTGCAGCTTTCATTACCCACACAGCTATTGGCCAGTTTATTATTAGATACAGCAGTGATGTACTTGTGAGTTGCCTTGAATACACCACTGAGGTGGAATACTTTTTTTTTTTAATCCTCTTCTCCCATTTTTCTTTTTATTAACCAACAGCAACGTCAAGAGGTTAAGTTTGAAAGGAGGACTGGAGACAGCAGAGAGGTGCAATGTAACTCTGCCCCCTCAAACTGCTTTGCCACTCAAAATGGCACACCCAGAAAGCTGGTCCTCCCCTAGTAAAGGGAAGAAATAAAAGTTTTGCAGTGCCATCTCAAGCAGAGTTATATCTTTCAAAGAACATGGACTTCCATGAACTTGGAAGGACATAACTGTGCTTAGGATTGTACTCCTAATGTCAGCATTTGTCTACAACTACATAGCCTTCTTGTTGTATAAATATACAATTGCATCAGCATATGTTACCAGAATACACAGCACATTTTGTGGTTGGTGGGGTTCCCCTACTGACTATGAAATACCTGGAAGTCTTGGGGAGGGGGATTCCGTTGGAAATTCTGGGTTTTACAAGTACATATTCTGTGAGCATATGGAGGGGAAACTATAAAGGAAAAATAGCATTAAAATGTCATTGACTCCAACTCTGAGCTGTAAAACGAGCTACTGGTACAGAATCAAGGCATCAATGATTCCTTATTGTAGGCAAGGCCGGCTCACCCACTAGGCAAACTAGGCATTCGCCTAGAGCGCCGGACCATAGATGGTGTGGCTGGCCCTGGATGGGGCATGGAACTGTGCCTCCCCCCCGCCAAAAGCCCATGCGCCATTGCTGCTCCCAGCCGCGTGGCATGGGGGGCGAAAGGGGAGTGCAAGGTGAGTGCCGCTGGTTCAGGGTGCCACTGCTCTCCCCTGCTCTGCCACCGAGGCAGCCGCATCCCCAGCCAGCCAGCCTCGCGTCCCCCGCCCCTGAGCACTGCCGGCTGCCGCAGCAGCTTCCTCGGTGGCAATGGCGCCTCTCAGACCGGCCTGTGAGGAACTGCCACGAAGCCGGGCACTGCTGCTGGAGCTGGAGGCCCTGTGCCGCGAGGAGCACCCCCCCACCGCGCTGGCCCCAGCTCTTCCAGCAAGAGGCGCGCAGCCTGCAGGTCCTGCTGTAGGCTGAGCGGGGCAAGCAGGCGCGCCTAGAGACTGAGTGCGACCGCCTGCGCCAGACCTGCGGGCCGCAGACAGCTGCACGAGCACTGCACCCAGGACGCTGAGAAGACGCTGCACCGTGGCCGAGGAATGGTACTGCTCCAAGTTCGCCTTGGTGGCCCAGCTGACCGGCTGCAAGCAGGAAGCTGCGTGTACCGGCTCCAGCTGCCAGCCCGCTCGGCTGAGATTGAGGCCCTCTGCAGCGGTGGCGACTTGCTGCACAGTCAGCTGAAGAGCCTCGACAGGGAGCAGAGCGCCCAGGTGGCCTGCTGCCAGGTAAGGGGGGTGCAGGGGACCCGGTGGGGAGGCTGCAAAGTCAGGGCAACAGCTCGCTCCCCGCTTCCCTGCAGGATGGGCCTTTTGGGGCAGCTGAGAACAGCCGATGGCCTGTGGCCTGTGGCCTTCAGGCCTTCCTTTCCGACCCTCCTTATTCCCCACACCAGGACTCCCCACTCGGGCTTCAGCTGACCCTTTTGCCCCACAGCATGCACCCCTCTGCTTGCCTGGGGACTTTGAGGGGGCCCCAAGAGGCGGCCAGCTGGGAGATCTCCAGGCCCCACCTAGAGGTTGGCATCTGCACTGAGGGGGCACCACAGGGCAGCCTCGCCTAGGGCGCAAAAACACTTTGAGCCGGCCCTGATTGTAGGGCAAATTGTGAAGATTTGATTCCTTACCAAATAGAAAAGGAAGTACAAGACAAATGTACAAACTTCTTGTGCCCCTTGCATTATCTCCAGATGGACACACATCTGAACAAATCACCTCCTTCTCCACCTCGAACTAGGAAAACATATGAGAGCTTTTTAAATCCTGTTTGGGTTTTTTCCAAGATATTAAGATCACACAAAGCTGGACACAACTTTTCTGTTCTCCAGCGTAGCCTACCTGCACTCCCTCTTTTCTTAGCTCTGTACTTTTTGAACATGGTCCCTTAGTTGCAACCCTCCTTCTTGCCTTTAACAAAGCCCTTCCCCTACTGAATTCATGGTAGATATTATAGACGAGCCCCTGGAAGGTTGAAAGGGGGCAGCAATGATATTATCTGCATCTGTCTTCATTTCCCAGAGGCTTCATTTCCCCCTCTAACAGGATGAAGTCTATGAGGGACCAGCCCACCGGAGCTACAGCGCCTTCCTAGCTCCCCCCCCCCCATGGGAAGGGAGGGAGCCATCTTCTGAAATTCATTCCCACCTGCCCCCGTGTCTCCAGTAGCTCGGAGCCCCCCTCTGGCCACAGGCTCCTCTCTTTCCTAGCCACATCAGATTTAAATTTAGCAGCCTGACCTCACCTACCACCAGGCCAGGGAGGGGGCGGGCGGGTGCGCGGGGGAAAAACGACACGGCAGCTATTCCGGGAGACAGTTAGAAGCTGAGGGAACTAGAGGAATTTTACAGCGAGTGGGCGGGATCTAGACAAGGAAGAAGGGAAAGGCGGCGGCTACTGTGATGCAACCGTACTGCTCAGCCTTCACCCAGGAAAATCTGGATGCAGAAAAGTGGCTTCTTGCTGCACTACAGACAAAAAGGGTTCTAACACCTGGTGGCTTCAGAACCAGAGAGCCCCAGTGCGTAGCGAGGATAGAAAGTGGAGAAAGTTGCTGAGCAATGAACGAACGCAGCATTGAACGAACGCTGAGCACAGGAACGACCTGGAATGATGAATTAGCTTAGCAGGGGTAGGAAGGAAGGCGCAATTAGTAAAGGGTCGCTGCCGAACAGGATTAAGGGACACCACCGGCATCTCAGTATGACAGCATGGAAGAGGCTCAGACTTAAATAGAACATGCGTGGGGATCGAGCAGTTGAACTCGAAAGCCTGTGAAATGCAAGGAGGTCCTGCCGCTTGCAGGCGAACTTTAAGAAAACGTGAAGTATGAAGGGAATGCGTTGGCCGTAGCTGATAAGCGCGGCGGCGGAGGGTGTGCCGCCTGCGGAGGCAGGAGGGGGGGGGGAGAGAGCTGCTCCTCAAGCGCCTGCATTGCAGGCCACGCCCCGCCGGCTAATCTTGCCCAGGCTCCAAGAAGCGCTTCATCTGCCGCGAGGAGCGGGAGGGAGACGACAGGCAGGCAGAGCAGGCACGGAAGGGCCTCGCCTCTAGAGCGCCGCGCGGGATGGCCAAGGGCCCCTTGCGAGTTACGAGTCTTCGTCTGCTTTGGCGGACGCCTCTTTGCTTTCTCTGTCGTGAGTGCCGCGTCCTGTTCTTCTGCGCACCAAGGCCCCCTGGGCGACCACCTCTTTGATGTTGTTCCATCGGCCGCCTAGCTTCGAGCCTCTGGCGTCACACCTTCCTTTCCATGCTCCCGCTCTGACACCTGCTCGTCAGACATTCGGGCCTGTTTCAGCCTCTCCTTCGCCTCCTCAACGAACCCCCTCCGGTTGGAGGAAGCACACCTACTACTCATCAAAGCGCATGGTCGGTTTTTTTAAAAAAAACCTTCCTTCGGATCATTGCTGTCGTTCGGCGAGTTCTGACAGCTGCAACAGGAGGGCAGCAGAGAACGAGCAAAACCCGGGGGTTTTAAAGACGACATCAGCGGAAGGAGTGGGGCCACGGGGACGAAGGGCCTGATTTCCTCCGGTCCTGGTGCCTATCGACCCTTCCTTGAGTGGCTAGGGGAAATGACGTTGGTCTGAACAACGTGATCTGATAACTAGCACCTTATGATTTTATCAGTTTCATCTGTATTGCTTTGTTTTAAAATGATTGTATATGGTTTTATTGGCGTTTTGTGCCAACGTTGTACGCAGCCCTGAGCCCGCTCGTGGGGAGGGCGGGGTATAAATTGAAATAATAAATAAATGGGAGTTTCACTAAACTGAATGCAAGGGAGGAGGGGGACAAGTAGAGGGAAAGGAGAAAAGGAGGAGAAAAGAGCAAAGATGCCACAGGCCTTTGTTTGCCCCTTTGAAGGGGACAAAGCATACCATAAAATGCCACCTTGCCTAATTAGTCTCATTTTGGGGAGCCTGGGCAGCAACAAACTTCTTTTAATTTTTGCCAACTTTTAAACTGGCCACTCTAGTTGTCACTTTAATATTGGTTTGATCTGCTGCAATAACCAGTCAATGTTACTTAACTTCATGTCATGAAAAGATTCAGTTGCCCATCTCCACTTGTTAAATTAGTATTAAAAGGACAAGATGCTTTCCCCCTGCCCAGTTTGCTCAGTGTTCAAGTACCCATTTGCCATTTTTCTCAGCATGCTCTGTCTGAAATGAACATTTAGAATCAACCCTAATTGATTCAATTGCACTTCAAGTTTCACCTGAGTGATTTCTTTACCGCCTAGTATCCACCTAGCTCTCTTTTGCTGCTGGGTCTCTTTCACTGTACATTATCTCTTTAATCATAATTAATACACCACACAGTAAAGCACTCTTAATCCAGAGACCCCAGTTTGTAAATCACACAGGTGCTAGAACTGCACAGTTTAAAGTAGAAAGCCTCATGAACAGGTTGCAACAGGATTACTAGCATCTTCTCTTTTTCCGTTTCTTAGCATGTACCCCCCCCCCAAAGCATGCTCTCTCTAAATCCATACACTTTTCTAAAATGGGGATCTGAACTACAAGGGTAGGTGCTTCAAGTTCCTCCTACACACCATATTTAAGATTACCAGCCTGCCCCAACTATCTCTTTATCCTTATTTCTCCTTCTTGCTCATTTTACTCCTTGCAGGATAATTTGCTATCAGCCCTCTTTTCCCTGCCATGCCTTTTTCGATGGGTATCTCTGGGTCAGCTGCCTCCTTCAAAAATCTTTCCTAAGCCTTGCTCTTTCCACAAGGCCTTTTATGAGGCCCCATCCATTTGTATGCATTGTCTCCAACTACATTAACACCCCCCCTACCTTCATTATTGCTAGTGCTTCATTCAGACATTGCCTGTTCTGTTACTCCTCCCATACACATTGAGAAAGGACTTCGTACTGCACCTAGCACACTACCAGCAGCACCAGCACTCTTTGTCTAGTTAGACATAACATTCCACTGAAATCAGTAGAACTTAAACATTCTTAACCGGGTACAGGATTTCTACAGGATGTCAACTATTTGCCAAAAGTTGAAGCCGCTCTGTAGCAACAACTTCTGATGGCACAAAATACCCCAGTCATTTCCTATTCATGGCCACAAAATCTGTGTAATTTTAGGGAGCCTAGCATTCCCCCCCCCCCAGTTAACATGTTAACACTCTGCAAAGAGGTTTGTACTGAAGTGGGACAAGCAGAGAATATTTGTATCCTGGGTAATGAAGATGAGAGTGATTAAAGAAATGCTTTTTCTCTCTTTCCTATATGTACCATTTGAATCAGTTTGTACCCATGGAGACCTCTCACTGCCTAGAGCAGGTCATCTGCTATCCCAGGGGCTTCTATTCTGGCAATTACATTGGCAGGATCAAAATGGATTTCTAGGATTCCTTTTATTTGGATCTGCTGTGTCACATGACAGATTAGTGAGTATCTGATGAAGGTTCTATCCAGAGGTCATTTCGTAGAAAAAGAGCTAGGGGAACTCATTAGCATAACTCATTAGCATATGCCACACCCCGACATCAGGGGCCCGGCGGTGGACCTGCACGGCCGGCGGGAGTGCGAGGAAGCCCCGCCAAGGCCCTCCCTGGCCCCAGGCAGGCAGGGGTGGGGAAAGGCGGGGAGGAAGCAACTTACCCTCCCTCTTCTCCTGCCTCCTTCTGGCTGAATGAGGGCTGGAAGCGGGGCGGCCAGAAGCAGGGGGCGGGGCTTCGTCATGTGCCCCGCCCCCCTGCACTTCACCCCGGGGGACTGTGTTCCCCCGCATTCCCCCCCCCCAAATGACCTTTGGTTCTATCCCAGTTCTCACTTGCTGCTATGGGATTTGAGGTTACAGAAAGAATAAAGTGCAAAACACATTGTATCATAAGAGCAATAATCGAATGTCTTTCTTCCCATACTTTTTTGTGCCAAAAACTACTGTACTGCACAAACTGCAATCCTAATACATACATTCCTGGAATGCAGTCCCACTGAATTAGATGGATTATTTATAAGTAAATGTGTCTAGGACTAAGGTGGCAATCTCTATGGTCTAAGTTCTCTGGAACTTAGTAATTAACCACTCTCTTGGCCAACAAAAGGCTCTAGATATTGAGAATGCTTGCACCACACAGTGTACAAATAAAATCTCAGTGTGATGCTGCACAATATACAGAATAGCACCCCTACCACAATGCTGTTCTGTCATCAGGAAATATATATCTTCTGCTTATACCGAGCTTACTAGATATAGAAATCTTTAGTATATTGGTAGCTACACCCATAAGAGGTGCATAGTATCTTCTTGTATTTCAGAAGATTCCTGGAAACAGCCTATGCTGTGGGGGAGGCTGTATGCATATGTTCCTGCCTTTTTAGAAGGTCAGTGGCAAAACAAAAATAGCATCTTATGGGCCAGGGAGATATGGGGAAGTTCTGGATGCCACCAATGTAAAGGCATTTAAACAGGATTAGATAAGAGTAATCTGTGTTTTCAAACATACATTCTTTGGTTATCAGATACTGGAGCATGAACAAACATCACCTTAGCATGTTTGTGAACCTCCCAAGACACTCAGCAGGCAGAATTCCGAGAACTGAATTATGGGCTTGATCCAACATGGCAATTCCTTTGTCTCAGAATATGTCTTGGCATGTATGGCCTCCATGTTCCTTTTGGTCATGAGCTTAATTAAAAGATAATTTCCCATACATTATGCCAACATCATATTTATTGTTTGATTTTATTGATGTTTATCCCACCCTTCCGGCCGAGGCGTGCTCAGGGCGGCTTACATGGAGAAATGAAAGGCCACCTGTACTGGAAAAGATTTCTGCGGAACTCTTAGTGCAGTGGAACAGCCAGGCATGACCTGGGTGGCCCAGGCTAGCGCGATCTTGTAAGCTAAGCAGGTTCAGCCCTGCTTAGTCCTTGGACGGGAGACCACCAAGGAACTTCAGGATCTCTCTATGCAGAGAGGAAGGCAAAATGGGCCAAACCACCACCCCCTGAATGTGTCTTGCCTTGAAAGCCCCTACAGTGTTGCCATAAGCCAGTTGTGACTTGACAGCACTTTACACACACACAGAACAGCCAGGGCAAAGTCCTAAGTGATGGCTAGAGGGCAGTGGGGTACGGATAGCATGGCCTGCTTGCATGGTGGAGAACAGATCACAGGGATTGGAGAGGAACAATTCAGATTAATTTGTTTGGTTTCCTGATGGAAGTAAAAGTGATAATAGTAGGGGTGGAGAGACAAAACCATCAAAGTCAGGAAGCTGAACCCTATCAGCACAAAAACCATTCACTAGGTAGATTATAATGTACTGGGCCTCAGTTTCCATAGCCAAGAAGTTCTCACAGTACAGGAGGTCCAATAACTAAGTACCTACTCAGGAGGAACTGAAGTGCTACTATCTGCAGTAATGAGCTCAGAAAATAGGCAGCTTAATATACTTTTCTGCTTAATATGTTGCAACCAATGCTCCTTCTAAGTCTTGTGAGCAAAAATTCTACTTTTGTGAGCTACTGACATTAAAGTTGTGAGTGAGCAATTTGGCTACTGCATTAATTAGTTTGCTCTGGAGCCATCCTTCCTGAGCTAAGACAAAAATGTGTGAGCTGGAGGCTAAAAAACTGTGAGCTAGCTCACACTAACTTAGCTTAGAGGGAATACTGCTTGAGCTGTCAAAAATAAACTAGTGTGAATAGGAAGGAGAATGTGAAAAATATTACAGAGCTATTCTATTCTTCAGTGGACTCCATCTCTCTTGTCTGGAACTGTATGCACAGTTTTGACTTCCCATTTCTAATATGGCAGGAAAAATGGATTAACAGATGAGTACTGGAAAAAAACAAAAAACAGCATTCCGTGCGCCTTGCTGTTTAGGCCACATGACCACGGAAACATCTTCGGACAGCTCTGGCTCTTAGGCTTTGAAACAGAGATGAGCACTGCAACCCTAGAGTCGGACTCGACTTGCTTTCGAGCAAGGGAACCTTTACCTTACTGAAAATTAACCGAGGCCTACAAAAGCTAAATTGAGGCTGGGAAGAAAAGGATTATATACATAATACGCATCAATACTGAACAATATAGAGGGTGGATGCTGAGAGTTCCTTTTATACCTGCACTTGAACAAAGAACAGGCAGAGAAAGTAAAAGACTGCAAACTTCAAAATGCTAAACAGGGAAAAAATTACTATCCAAATACAATGTAATTAGGTTGTGCCAAGTATTGCCAAAATACATCATTAAGGCCAAATGCTGAATGCAATTTTTAAAATAAGACCATAAGAAAAACCTGGCAGCATAAGACCAAAAGACCATTTAGCCTCCCCCCCCCCACCAGACGCTTTCAGGTAGCCTGTGAAACAACGCTATGGCTCAGCAGCAGAGCATCTGCTTTGCATGTAGAAGGTCCCAGATTCAATCCGCAGCATGTGCAGTTAAAAAGATCAGTTAGAAGAGAGGTGAAAGACTGAGACCCCGGAGAACCAGTTAGACTAGGTATTCGTGACCAATGGTCTGATGAAGTATCAGTTTCATGTGTTCAATAGCCATCCCTTGTCCTTTGCTCCAAACGTCTTGTATTCAGAGAGGTATACTGCCCCAGATCATAGCTCCTATGACCAACACTAATCAGGATCCACTAAAATGGATCAAGTTCACATGCTTCAGGCATTGCTTCATGCAGTGGAAACCAGGAAGAAACTTCTGCCAGTTCAATAATGTCTTCCTTACACTGAAGTCACACAGCATTCTCAGTTGTAACAGCCAAATGCTGCCCACTGTAGAAGATTTACTGTGCTATCCTAAACAGAGCTAATTGAGTTCGATGGAGGTAGAATAGTGTGTCTCTTAGAACTGCACGATGTCCTTAAAACGTCATTTCTAAAAGGCTGTTCTTGTAAGTGAAGTAAGGTTTACTGATCACTCACACATCCCTCTGATCCCTGTTGTGCTGATGATTAGTTACCAGCCACTTGGAAGTCAGACCAGTGTAATACTAAGAATCTATAAAAGGGAGAGGGAAGCCTCTCCTCCAGCTCCAAGGTTTTGACCTGCATCTCAAATCGTCCTTATCAGAACAGGATTCTGAAAGCCACTGGACTTCCTCACAGACTTATTCAAGACCCCTAAGGCGGGACAGTTAATCCCCTCTGAGCATACCTGAGCCACAGTTTTTATACGGGGGTGGGGGTGGGGAGGGGAGCAGACAGACTGTGCCTTTCCCGATCAAGGGTGCGACACTTGTGGGGAGTCCCAGCGAGTACTGTGACCAGAGGACCCAGAGTTAGATTCGTTGCCTCTCCCAGCATGAAAGTTCCACGCCGGGCAGCGGCGGCGGGTGTTAAGCGTCTCTGCTGCTCCATCCATCCATACCCGCCGGGCTCACGAAAGCCACCGTCCGCAGACTCTTCCTCGAAGACCGACCAAGTGCTCTCCTCCGGACAGCAGCGAAAGCGTGACCCGCCGAGGGGAGCTGAGTCCGCGTCTGGCCCCCCCGGGAGGGAGGGAGGGCGTGCAGGCCAGGCCCGGCCCGGCCCGGCCCGGCAGCTGCTTCCCCACCCGCCCCACGCGAAGCCCCGCTCCGCGGCGAGGGAGGCGCGGGGAAAGTCGCCGGCAAGGCTCCTGTGCGGCTCGCGCGCCCGGAACAGCAGGTGCCTGCCCTGCCCTGCCGCGG
>NW_015168703.1:222527-222828 GCF_001447785.1 Gekko japonicus
GCCGCCGCCAGGTGCGCGGAGCAGCGCCTCGACCCCCGCCTCTCATTCTCTCTCTCACGCACCCCCAGCTGCGCAAGACAAAGGCGGCGGCGGCGGCGGCCCTGCCCACTTGCGCCCGGACCGCTGGCCTTGGCGTGAGGGGCCGGTCCCTGCCCCGACAGGCGTGCAGCAGCAGCAGCAGAGCCCGGCGTGAGGGGTGGGGGGTGGGGAGGGTGTCGCTCTTACCTTTGGCGGCTTCTGGCCCGAGGTGCATCCTCCTTCCGCCGCCTGCTCCTCCAGCCAGAGTAAATCCCTCGGGGGT
>NW_015168703.1:222976-223463 GCF_001447785.1 Gekko japonicus
GAGGGGGGGGCGGGGGGTCCCCCGGGGCGTCGGGGCTGCTCCTCAGGCCGTCTCCAGCTCCGACTCGCCCGCCTAGAAGCCCGGCGGCCAGGCGCTGCAAGGTGGCGGCGGGGGAGAAAGAAGCCACAGGCTGCCGGCGGCCCGAGAGTGACCTCCACAAACAGGTTGGAGTCCGAGGCGACGACAGGCTGGGCGGAAGCCGGCGTGAGGAGGGAGGCGAGTGAGTGGGTGAGGCGCCTACTGGCCGGGGCTCGCCCTGCCGCTCCGGGGCTCGCTCGCGGATTCACGTCCACACAGGAACATGCCAAGCCTCCCCTCCCCTCCCCTCCCCTCCCCTCGATAGGAGAGAGGGAGCGCGTGTGTTCGTGCGTGCGCGCGCGCGCCTGTGTGGCAGACTGTGCGCGCCTCTCGAGCTCGCCTCTCACACGTCAAGTTGCTGCTCACTGCTGGTGAGAGAGGAGACTGCAAGGCAGGCGGGCGGGCGGGC
>NW_015168703.1:223888-224816 GCF_001447785.1 Gekko japonicus
GGGGGGGGAGAGGAAAGAGTCAGGTAAAGGTAAAGGTTCCCTTGCTCGAAAGCCAGTCGAGTCCGACTCTAGGGTTGTGGTGCATCTCCGTTTCCGTGGTCATGGGGCCAGCATGACTAAACACCAAGGTGCACTAAACGCTGTTACCTTCCCACCGAAGTGGTACCTATTTATCTACTTGCAATTTCTTGCTTTCGAACGGCTAGGTTGGCAGGAGCTGGAACTAGAGACGGGAGCTCACTCCGTCATGCGGCACACTCAGGTCTCGAACTGCTGAACTACCGACCTTCCACAGCCTGCAGTTCAGCGTCTTAACCACTTGAGCTCCAGAGTCAGGTATCAACTAACAAAATTTGTGGTAGAGCAGGGGTCCTTTGGTAGAAAAAGAGGTGCAGGAGCTTATTAGCATAACTATGGCCCCAGTTACACGGCAAAGTTGCCCCAGGAGAGGCACAGATGGTGGGTGGATTATGGCGTGATCACACCCCAGCCTCTGGGAAGTGGAGCGCACCCATGGCTTACCGCCGTAAATGCACGTTAAAAAACTAGTACCTCCAAAGTACAAGTAAACCTTTGCCAGGGGCTGCCTCCAGACCCCTGTGGTGTGATCGCACCGGCGCGCGGCATTCCCCTCCGGTCCCTCGTTTACCCGCCGGTGCCGAGGGAAGGACCCGTGGTATGCCACCGGCGAGTCTGATCATGTAATCGTGGATCAAACTGCGCCAGGGCAATTAGCCATGCCTCCCCCCCCGTGATATCCGGCCCGTGGGACCGGGGCCTCATTAGCATAACTTATTTGCATTTGCCACACACCCTGACATCACCAGAAGTGTGTCAGAAGGCAACACCCACCACTCAGGCTCCACTGGACTGTTCTGGATTGCTAGCTATGGGGGGGGGGGGCAGGGGACGTGAAGATCTGTCCTCG
>NW_015168703.1:224873-226649 GCF_001447785.1 Gekko japonicus
GGGGGCGGGGGTAGCTCTGCAACTTACCTGGCTGCTTCCTGCTCTGACTGAGGGCTGCTGGGAGCAGGGGGTGGGGCTTGTTGCATGTGCCCACCCCCTGGGCTCTTTACTGCCGGAGCTCTGCTCCTTTACGCTCCTGCAGGAAATGACTCCTGTGGTAGAGTATGAGCTTTTGTGAGCCACTGCACACACAAAAAAGCTCATACTCTACCACAAATTTTGCTAGTCTTTAAGGTGCTACTGGACTTAAAGGTCTACAGACAGACTAACACAGCTACCCATCTTGATCTGAAACTTGGGGGGGGGGGTGCAGGTAAACTATGCTCTGCTTGTACACTCAAAAAAGACTGGCCATGCCCAAGTGGAGATTACTTAGCAGGAGATAGGGAAGATGGCTCAGGGAGAGACTAGTCCACTAAGCAGGGAGTCCACTTCTGATCTTTTCACTATTTGGGTATGCCTTTGGGTATGCCCCTCCGTCGCTGGTGTTGTTTAACGCCAGGTCTGTGAACAATAAAGCTGTAGTCCTTCGGGATTTTGTCCAAGAACAACAAGCAGACCTGGCGTGTGTGACCGAGACCTGGGTGCGGGAGGGAGAAACAGTAGCTCTTGTCCAGCTGACCCCACCTGGGTTCTCGGTCCTTCACCAGTCACGGACTCGGGGGCGGGGGGGAGGAGTGGCTATCCTCATTCGGGAGGCTTACTCCTTCAGTGCGCTCCCGCCAGTGGAGGTTGAGGGCGTGGAGTGTGTCGGTGCGATGCTGGAGGCTGAGGAGAGTTTGGCGATCTGGCTGGTGTACCGACCGCCTAACGCACCGGCTAGTAGTCTGCCGTCCCTGCTGGAGGCCGTATCAGGCTGGGCGCTGGAGCACCCTAGGCTGATTGTCTTGGGTGACTTCAACGTCCACGCTGAGGACGCGGCCTCTAGCCGGGCTACGGACCTGGTGTCGTCCATGGCGACGCTGGGACTCTCTCAGCTTGTCTCGGCTCCCACGCATCGGGCCGGCCACACGCTCGATTTGATCTTCGCGGCGGGGGTGGCGGTGGACCGGATTACCACAGAGGTAGTACCGTGGTCAGACCACCAGGCCCTGAAGGCCCATCTGAGGGTTCCACCCCGACCCTGTTTAGGCGGCAAGCAGATTTATGCTTGCTTGCGGTGCCAAATAGACCCTATGCGGCTTCAGATGGCTCTGCGGGATCCGAGGCCCCCTGGCGGATCGTTGGATGCGCTGGTGGAGGACTGGCATGCCCGGCTCTCCTCGGCCATCGATGTGATCGCTCCCAGGCGCCCTCTCCGCACTCGTGTTAGGCGAGCGCCTTGGTATAGACGGTGGCGCCGAGCTCGCGATGAAGCATCCAGAGCATCTTATAGGACGTTTATGAAGGCCTATGAGATGGCAGCCAAAGCCGCAAAGAGGGAGTTCTATGCGGCCGCGATTGCGTCTGCTAGCTCACGCCCGGCCCAATTATTTAGTACAATTCGGTCTTTGACAACTCTGCCATGTGGCAGACAAAACGTTAGGGAATTGGATATAGGCTGTGAGGCATTTGCGAGCTATTTCGCAGATAAAGTCTCGATGCTCTGTCGTGACACTTGAGACAGTGAGTGAACTTGAGACAGTGAGTGAACGTCGCCACACTTGAGACAGTGAGTGAACTTGAGGCCCCTTGCACGTCTTTGGAGCCAGGTTTAGTATGTTTTAACCGACTCAGCCTGGAGGAAGTTGACAGGTTACTCATAGCTGTGCACCCAACTACATGCGACCTTGATCC
>NW_015168703.1:226933-234567 GCF_001447785.1 Gekko japonicus
CTGGTTGGCTCAGGCTGAGCCGGTTGAAACTAAACCCGGCAAAGACGGAGGTCCTGGGCCTGAGTTGGATCGGTGTGGGATTGGGGCTCCCTCTCCCGACCTTCGATGGGGTGCCTTTGGTGCCGGCGTCGGAGGTTAGGAGTTTGGGGGTGCGCCTGGACTCCTCTTTAACGATGGAGGCACAGGTAGCAACCACTGCCAGGGCAGCCTTCTACCATCTTCGGCTGGCTCGGCAGCTGGTCCCCTACCTCAACCGCGAGGACCTGGCCACAGTGATCCATGCGACGGTCACCTCGAGGCTAGACTACTGCAACACTCTCTACATGGGGCTGCCTTTGTCGCAAATTCGGAAGCTGCAGCTAGTGCAGAATGCTGCGGCCAGGCTGTTGATGGGTCTCTCAAGGAGGGACCGCATTCAGCCTGTGCTGAAAGCGCTGCACTGGCTGCCGATAGCGTTCCGGATTCGCTTCAAAGTGCTGGTTTTGACCTTTAAAGCCCTAAATGGCCAGGGTCCAGCCTACCTGAGGGACCGCCTTTCTCCATATGTTCCCCCAAGGGCACTTCAGTCGGGAGGGAGGCATCTCCTGGAAATTCCAGGCCCGAGAGAAGTTAAATTTGCTGTGACTAGGGCTAGGGCATTTTCGGTGGCGGCTCCTACCTGGTGGAAGGAGCTCCCAGAGGAGATCCGGGCCCTGCGGGACCTTTCTCAGTTCCGCAGGGCCTGTAAGACGGAGCTCTTCCGCCAGGCCTTTGGATAGGAGCTGCCGCCGTCATTATTCCATCTGTACCCCTATGCCCTAGCGAATCTAACACCTGATTGCCTGGCCCCCCCAAGGATGGAGCGTGGCACTGGACACGGTTCTGAGGTTGGGATCGTCAGTAGCTAGGCGTGGTTAAGATCTTCCCATCTTGCTGAAATTTGCTGTAAATTGTTATATCTGACTGTAATTTATTGTTTTAAACTAAATTATATGTTAGTGTTTTAAGTGTTTTAAACTATATGTTATTGTTTTAACCTGGCACTTTGTGTCCATGTTAGCCGTCCTGAGCCTTCGGGATAGGGCGGGATATAAATGCAAATATAAATAAATAAATAAATAAAGTCACTTCAGTTATCAGTACAAAACTGATTCCCACCCAACCCAGAAGTGATTGCTAGTAGGCACAAAAATATGCTTCCTTCTCTGGCCCTTTTGTTTAGTCGGATGGCTACTAAAGACACCTGTGATTAATTTCTTTTCCCACCAAGGGGTTGCTTGCTATTTTGCTACCCTGTTTCCCCGAAAATAAGACCTACCCCCAAAATAAGCCCTAGCAGGATTTTTATGCATTTGTGGTATAAGCCCTAGTGTGTCTTCTTGACACGGGGAAACATGGTAGTAGTTGGAGGGCTGATTCCCAGTGGAGTCCTGACTCCACTCTTATAGATGCAGATATTTAATCCAGAGCCTTCACCCACAACGCATGAGCTACTGGGTCCATTTGGAACTCCAGTTCCCTTTGTGTGTATGGTGTTCTCCAATAAACACATAGTTCCACTTCAGGGTTTGTTTTTAGTTTTTTCTTCTTCTAGTAAATTAAGAGAAAGCATCATCTCCCAGGTCTAATTCTAAGCAGGGCTTTCTTCACTAATACGATCATAGCTAAAACTAGGACTGGAGTTTTGTGCTTCAGTCTAGGCGAATGAATTTTTATGCTCTGTGTGAAAAAACAGGTCTCTGCTGTTCTTGAAAAAGTGAACACACACACACACACAGAGCGTCCTTTTCATTTAGTGCTGGTTTATCATTTCCTAAGCAGAGGGGAGGGCAAACATCACCACTAAACAAAAGGAAGCCCAGCCCACAGGCTATATCCTCTGCAAGGATGTGGGAGATAATCATATATAAGAAGCCAGAGGAGAGAGGGAGGCCCTGTCAGACGAAAATGGCATTTTAAGTTCTACTTGATACTGAATGTTATACTTGCAAATCAAGCCTCGCGTTTATTTCGATAAGACATGTGCAGTTCCAGATTAGGATCACATCCTTTTAGCTCTGACATTGGGGTTGCGTTTAGTCCTTGGTTCAAATCGCAGCCCAGCTGTAAACTCACTGGGCAGCTTTAAGGGAGCTGCCATTTCTCAGCTCCCAACTCCCAGCCTGGGGAAAGAAATGCTGTCCTTCTTCACAGAGTTGTTTGTATTGTTTTTTGATCACGTAGGAAAAGCATGTTCTCCTACACTGTAATCTATACACGGACCTAAGGATCACACATTTATATTCTCTTTTAACCAGTATGGGTGCTTGTTCTGATGCACTTAAGGTGCATAGACTTTTAAGTGATCTCAGCCCGGACATTACAGAGAAGGTGGCTAAGTTTCTCTCCTTGGCTTTAAAGCTGCATCTAAGGTTCTTTTAGATTTTTATATGTGTGCTTTCAACTGGTTTTAAAATGTATAAATGGTACTGATATTTTATGCCAATAAAGGCTGACTAGACTTGCTAATTAGCAACTATTAGTACACTAATTGCTGATGCAGAATAGACTTAGTAGGAGTGTGCGTGTCTCCCAAATCTTTAAAAAGAGCTTCACTGGTTACCAGCTTCCAGCCAGTTTGGTGTAGTGGTTAGGAGCATGGACTCTAATCTGGGAGAACCGGGTTTGATTCCCCACTCCTCCACATGCAGCTGCTGGTGTGACCTTGAGTCAGTTACATGTTATTTCAGAGCTGTTCTATCACGAGCAGTTCTCGAGAGAGCTCTCTCAGCTCCACCTACCTCACATGGTGTCTGTTGTGGGGAGGGGAAGGGAAAGGAGATTGTAAACTGCTCTGAGACTCCTTTGGGTAGTTCAGGGCAGGGTATAAATCCAATCTCTTCTGTTTCTTCTCTTCCTTCTGAGCCCTGTTCATAGTGCTTGTTTTAACCTGTTTATTTTTATTTCTGTTCTGCTCTTCCACACTATTGTGGTGCTCAGAGTGGATTACAACATAAATAGGCACTTTAAAACTATTAAAATCTGTACATAAAATTCAAACAATTAACGAAATGGTTAAAGCCCTAAAATAGCCTGGGAGTGGGGAATCTGTAGGATCATGGACTTCCAGTTTATGGTGACACGACAGTGGACGCCTCTCCCAGACCTCCTAGAGGTTTGGAGGGGGGGCGACTGGTCGCCACCCCCCTGGAGCTTTTGTGGAAGGCTCCTAGCCATGGGGCTTTGAAGGGTGGCCTCTTCTCCAGCGCGTTGCTGGGAAATTGAGGCGCTCTTCCACCCCGACGGTCCTGCCGCTGCTGCATCCATAATGGAACGAGAGCCGCTGACCAGGACAAGCATTGGAGATCGGGCATATAAAACATACCTTGAGCAAGGTCTTCGGACCATCAATGAACTGTGAGTCAAGTTAAGCCAAAATGCCGGGAATTTAAAAGAAAGCCCCCCTGGGAACGGCGAGTCAAGCGAGTGGGGTAGGGGCCCCTCCCACATGCACAAAGAGAAAAGCGATTTGCCAAGGGGGAGCAGAAACAAAAGTGTTGAAATCTGTTTTAAGAGATCAACTAGAGCGCCTGTGTTTGGGCGAATTTCAGAGACTTTAGCAAGTTCTCAGAAAAGTAAACAATCCAAAAACATGGCGGGTAAAAAACCAGAGAAAGACAGACTAGCAAAAGTGAAACTACCGGGGAGCAATGTTCCCTCTAAGCTGAGTTAGTGTGAGCTAGCTCACGGTTTTTGAGCCTCTGGCTCGCACATTTTTGTCTCAGCTCAGGACGGAGGGCTCCAGAGCAAACCAATTTATGCAGTAGCCAAATCACCTGCTCACAACTTTAATGCCAGTAGCTCACAAAGTAGAATTTTTGCTCATAAGACTCCACAGCTTAGAGGGAACATTGCTGGGGAGCATAAGCCCGTGGCTGGAAGATACCACTGAGGTGTCTAAACTGCTAGCGGACTCTTTGCACCCTCTACTAGACCAGATGATGAACATCAACCAACAACTGATAGCTTTAAACCAGAACTTTGCAGCTCAGCAGCTCCAACTGACTGAGACTACAAAAACAATGGAGCAAACAGCTGAGAAAGTGAAGGAAATGGATGCCAACTCCAAAAAGGTTAAAAAAAAAAGGTCCAAATGCTGGAAAAGAAGCCAGCTTCAGATCAATATCAACTTTTGCAGCTACAAATGGAAAAAGCTAATCTAGTCCTCTGGTTCCAAGGGGTCCCTGAAGAAAAAGGAGAGAATCTAAAACAACTGCTAAGTGATGCGCTAGCCCCAGTTACAGATTTAAAAGTGGAATATCTTGCAAGCGTGATGGATGTGGTTTATAGAACCTATTCCGTTTATATCAAGAAAAATAATCTGCCTGAGGAGATAACGGTTAGATTCTCGAAGAGACATGTGAGGGATCAAATCCTGAAAGCAACTACAGGAACGCCCTTAAAAATTGGAGGCAATATTATCAGGATTATAAAAGATACTCCATTTGAAATAAGAAAGAAGAGGAAGAAGTATAAAGACTTGATTTCATTTCTACAAACCACCTTACAGATGGTTGACCCCTGAAGGTGTCATTTTCAAACTGCAGGATAAAAAAGAAAAGAGAGTTCCTGAGACTGCAACTGGGAGAGTCTGGTGAGGATGGCAAGGAAGAAGAAGATAGCAAACCTTGTGATGAAATGGATTCTGCTACTTCTGATGAGGACTGTCTCTGAAAAGGGGGCGGGCAGCCCCTGAACAAGAATACCAGTTAAAGATTAGAAAAGATATAACAAAATGAAGGCTGAAGAACTCTAAATGGTGCCTTAAAGCTTTTTTTTAATTGTTAATGATGCTCTTATGATTTTCTTTAAACAGTTAAAAATATTTTTAAAGAAAAATAATATAGCTTGATCAACTATATTCAATGTAATCATAGCATTTTAGACTAACACTGATACAAGCTGTTGTAATGATGTCCTATACTTGGGTTTTTAGTTTGGTTTTCTTTCCTTTCTCCCATAGATGTAGTTTTCCCCTCCCTTTTTCTGTTGTAGTTTATAGAAAAATGCAATAAAAGCCCCCTCCAGGGGCTTAAAAAAAAGGAATCTGTAGGATCACCTCCTCCCATATCCACCTGGTGGATAAAGATCTTCCTCATGCCCTGTACCAACATGGACTACACAACTGTGATAGTTCAATCCCAGCAGGTTTCTAGAGCACAGTATAATCCTTTTTGGATTACTATGGACCAGTTGCTAAACCCATTTGGCAAAACAATTCAAACAGTTCTAAATCTTTGTTAAAGTTCAACAAACTCTTATATATTCTTAAAGAGCTAGGATCAAAAAGTACTTGATACAAAGGGAAAACTCAAGTAAAGTCCACAAATCCTTTGTATAAAGACAAACTTCAGGAGAGCGAAGGTTCTATGTCTTGTATGAGCAGCATGTATAGAGAGAAGAACAGAGGAATGGCATTTTACCCATTTCTTTTTAATCCCTTGCTAAATCTGATGGTGTGCTAAAAGTATGCTTGTGAACATTTTCTCTTTAATAAATACTTTTTTAATAATATTTTTATTTGGTTTTACAATATTAACATTCCAAAATCATAATAACATATATAGGAGAGTCTCATATGCTCAATGTTTCTATCCAATCATACACCTTCACCCATCTTTTATTATATACTTTTTCACTCTTATTTTGCAACTTCAGACTTAGACTGTCCATTTGCGCTAGCTCTAACACTTTTACCACTAAATCTTCCCTAGTCAGTACTGTATCTAATTTCCAGTTCTTGGCCAATAATAAATGGACGGCTGTCATCATATATATTATCACATATCTATTCTGCTGTCCATAGCCCTTAGGTACCATATTTAATAAATATATTTCTGGTTCCAGAGCTATATTTTTCTCCATTATATCTTGGATCAACCTCCTCACCATTCTCCAATATTCCTGAATTTTGCTACATGACCACCACATGTGAAAAAAAGTTCCAATATTGGCCTTACATTTCCAACATTGACTAGAGTAGCCCGGATAGCACTTAGCTATATTCTCCGGGGACCGATGCCATCTATGGAACATCTTATAAACGTTTTCTTTATAGGCTATGGCCCTCATAAATTTAATCAATTCCCATGTTTTATTCCATCTATTTACTTCTATCTCTTTTCCTATATCTTTCATCCAAGTGATCATTACAGATTTGATTTCTTCATCCTGTTCGAAGTCCGTTAACAAAAAACTATATAGTTTCTGTACTAACTTATCGTTCGAGGATAGCCATATCTTTTCAAGTTCATTATTTTGATCTTCAAAACCTCTTATCATATCTTTCTTGTATCTATCCCGTAGTGTTATCTGCTCCCACCATGACAGATTATTTTCTTGTCTTAATTTCTCTTCTGTTTTTAGTTCATTATGTTTGTTTAATAACGTTTGGTAGCTTTCTCTCATGTTCATTGTTATTACTGCTGGCTGTATAAAGGCTTCTAACGGGGCAACCCACCTCGGTGTTTTCCTATAACAAAATCCTTTTATCTTATTCCAAATTTTATTTAGGGAACCTCTTAGTGTATGCCTTCCAAAATTCGAGTGTATTTTGTCTTTCTCATACCATGCATAAGCATGCCACCCCATATAGAGATCGTGTCCTTCTAGGGATAATAATCTTGTATTCTCCAATGTTATCCATTCTTTTATCCATACTAGGGCGGCCGCTTGATAATATAAATACCAGTTGGGTACACTCATTCCTCCTTTTTCCTTCCTATCCTGTAGTACTTTCCATTTTATTCTGGGTTTCTTGTGTTGCCAAATAAATTGCCTAGTGATTTTATCCAATTCTTCAAAGAAAGCCTGTTTCTTTAGTACTGGTATATTCTGTGCCAGAAACAAAAACCTTGGCAACACATTCATCTTTACTAAAGCTATTCTACCCATAAAGGATAACGGGATATTGTTCCATTTCTGTAAATCCAGCTTGATCTCTTTCAATAGTTTGTAATAGTTTTCCTCTACCAATGAGTTGCATTTATTGGTTATGTTAATTCCCAGATATTTTACTTTTTTAACCATTTCCATCTTGGACCACTCTTGAATTTTTTCTAATGTATTTGGAAGGCAGTTTTTCACGATAATTTTAGATTTTTTATAATTAATTTTTTATCCTGCCACCTGGCCATAGTTTTTAATTGTCTCCATTATTTCACTTAAAGATACTTTTGGGTTTCCTACTATAAACACCAGATCATCAGCGAATGCCTGCAGTTTAAATTCTTCACTTTTTACCTTTAAACCCTCTATTTGTTTATTTTGTCTTATCTCTTCGTTAAGTGTCTCTATCGCGTATACAAAGAGTAGAGGTGAAAGTGGGCATCCCTGCCTAGTTCCTTTCTGTATTTCTATCACCTCCGTCACGTCTCCATTTATTATTACTTTCGCATATTGCTTCCTGTATATAGTTTTAATCATTGTGAAAAATTCTTGACCACAATCAGCTATATTCAATTTTTGCAGTAGGAAGTCCCAAGATAAGTTATCAAATGCTTTTTCCGCATCGAGAAACATTAACATTAACTCTTTCTCTGGGTGTTCTTCGTAAAATTCTAGGACATCTATAATAATCCTCAAGTTGTTCCGCATATATCTCTTGGGTAGAAAGC
>NW_015168703.1:236207-243640 GCF_001447785.1 Gekko japonicus
TTAGGTGGCCCGAGGCGAGACGAGGCGTTGCTGGGCGAGGCGAGGCGTTGCTAAGCGAGGTGAGATCGGCGAGGCGAGGAGGCGAGACGGGCTGGCGAGGCGAGGCGTTGCTGGATGAGGCGAGCGGAGCGAGGCGCGAGGCAGTTGAGCGGTGATCTAATGAGCGGCGGCGGCTGCGATCTTGATCGGGCTCGGTGCGTGCTTGATCTCCTCCGGGTCTGTTCAGGAAAGGTAGTATCCCACCTTCGTCGCCAGTGAAAAGTACTCAGAACGAAGAGTGATTTCAGCAAGAGTACTTTATTAGGTGAAGAACAAGACAAGAGAACCCAGCTTGCAGGCCGGTTTATATGCGTTCAGAAAACCCGCCACCAAGCACACCTAAACACACCCCCTACTCCCGATAGGCTATTTACAGTAACCGGGCGACCATTGGTCTCCTGGCTGGGAAGCTGGCCCTCTGATTGGGCCGGCTAGGATCCTTCAGATCCTTTGTCTTACGCCTGAAGCTATGGAGAAATACTGCCTGGCCAGCCTGGGCAAGTCCGGGCATGTCAGGCTGAATGCATTACACGCAGCAGTACATTACAAAAACCATTAATGTAACATTGGCGGTATGATAGAATAAAGTGCATTTTAAATAGTTTCAACTGGCAGATCGGCACAGGCTCGGCCGATAGGTGCCACTCCTACTAGAACGCCTGCCGGAAAAGCTCCGTTTTCATGGCCCTACAGAACTGCTGGAGGTCCCGCAGGGCCCTGATCTCACCAGGGAGCTCATTCCAGTAAGTCGGTGCCGCCAGGGAGAATTCCCTGGTCCTGGTCGATGTTAACCTAGCGTCCTTAGGACCAGGGAGGGCCAAGCGGTTTTGAGTTCCTGATCGCAGTTCTCTTTGTGGGACATGCAGGGAGAGGCAGTCCCTCAGGTCTTGTCTGTTCATGGCTCCAGTCTCTGGATTTAAGTATCCACAGATGGGGTCACTCTGAGAATTGGATATACTGATGGTTAACAATAAAAAGATTATCTTTAAGAGTGGAACAATGGGACAGGATAGATTGTGAGATGCTCTTTTTTTAGAAACAAAAATATACAATTAAGGTCCATTTCTTGTGTGTTGCCAGCCTGGTTTGGAAGAAGCATTTGGTTGCCTTTCTATAGAGAGCTTATTTTTGTGCTTCGTGGCGGCAGATGATTGTAAAAAAAGGGGAGTTGCAACATATGTTAAACCCTGTTTATCTCCCGAGATGATTTTTAAATCGGAGGATGGCAGAATCCTTATTGTTAAAATTAGAAGACAGAACAGAACAGCTTTAATAGTGAATATCTACGCACCCAATCAAGGACAAGGAAATTTCTTCCAGAAACTACGAAATATATTAGTAAAAATTGAAGCGGAAGAAACCTTTGTTATAGGAGATTTTAATGCTGTGTTAAGCATAAAAGAAGATAGGAAAAATAAAAGAAAAGGTATAACGAAAGCAAATGAACTTCCTGAAACCTTTCTATTATTAGCTAAGGAGCTAAATCTCATAGACCTGTGGAGAGTAAGAAATGGCAAAAAAGATTACACCTTCTTCTCTGCGCGCCATCAATCCTGGTCGAGGATCGACATGATATGGGCCTCGAGCTCACTTCTATCAGAAGTTGCGGAAGTAGAGATACTACCGGCAACCTTCGCAGACCATAGTCCAGTGATGGTGGAGATTAGAGACATAGCCAGACCTTTTAGATGGACGCTGAAAACGTGGTTGTTAAATAATCAGAATTTTGTGAAAGAGACTAAAGAAGAATTTGAAGCCTTTTTTAAGCAAAATATTATCCCGGAAACAAATATAGATATCATTTGGCACACGTTTAAGGCCTTCGCGAGAGGAAGAATTATAAGACAGGAAATCTGGTTGAGAAGGCAAAAACAGGAGAAATATAAATATTTAGTAGAACAGATTAGGAAAGAAGAAGACCTCCTGAAGAAGGCGTTACACTCTGCCCAATTAAGATACAGGATCATGATGTTACAACACCAACTGAATACCTTATTAACAAAAGAATTGGCAGAGAAGTTAAAGTACGTGAAACAACAGTTTTTTGAAAAAGGTAACAAACCGTCTCGGTGGCTAGCCTATAGGCTGAAGAAAGACAAAGAAAAGAGGCAGATTAAAATGTTAAAGAACGAGCAAGGTGATAACTGTTTCTCCCCAAAAGAGATGGAAAATATAATAGAGGGCTTCTATAAAAATTTATATACTCAGAAGAAACAAAATATACAAGAAATAGAAAAGTTTCTAGACAATTATAATAAGAAAAAATTTACAGCAGAACAAAAAGATAAACTGAACATACCAATCACTACTGAGGAGATAATGGCGGTCCTTAAGAAACTAAAAACAAAAAAGACACCGGGACCTGATTGACTGCCAACTGAATTTTATCAGGTTTTTAGCAAACAAATTGGAATCCCTTTGAAACTAACTATACAAAATATTATTGATAATAAACGAATGCCAAAATCTTGGGAAGAGCCTTAATCTCTTTGATACCTAAACAACAGTCAGATATAACACAAATAAAAAATTACAGACCCATCTCATTGCTTAATAGCGACTATAAAATATTTGCAGCTATTTTAGCGAGTAGACTCAAACAGGTTTTACAACAGGTTATTCATAGCGATCAAGTAGGCTTCTTGCCACAACGCCATTTGAGAAACAATGTTAGGATAGTCCTGGATGTGATCGAATTTTACGAAAATCACCCAAGTGATCAAATAGCCTTCCTTTTTCTAGACGCTGAGAAGGCGTTTGATAACGTCAGTTGGGAATTTTTACTTAGACAATTTAATCACTCGGACTGTGGTGAAGCATTTTATAATATGTTACAGACGATCTATACACAACAAGAGGCTAAAATAAGCTTTAACGGTCACTTGACCGGTAAGATAAAAATAGCCAAAGGAACAAGACAGGGATGCCCGTTGTCCCCTTTGTTGTTTATTTTTGTAATAGAATTATTTAACAATATAGTGAGGGCGGACGTTTCAATTAAAGGTTTAGAGGTGAAAGGCGAACAGTTTAAACTACTGGCATATGCCGACGACTTGGTCTTGATGTTGGAAGAGCCTATTACATCCTTAGGGCATTTAATGCATAATTTAGAGATATATGGTCAGGTAGCGGGGCTGAAAGTGAATCATCAGAAATCTAAAGTAATTACAAAGAACTGCTCTAAAGAAACTGAACAGGTGATACAAGAGAAAACAGGATTTGTAGTAACTAAAAAAATCAAATATCTTGGGATATGGATAACAAACAAATGCTGCTCTTTATATAAGGATAATTATAAGAAACTACTGTTAGAAATTAAGAAAGATTTGGAAAGTTGGGGAGGGCTACAATTATCCATGTTAGGCAGAGTCGCTACAATTAAGATGGCTATTTTGCCGAAAGTGATGTTCTTGTTCCAGATCCTTGATACTGGTGTGGAGGGAAATTAAAGCGCAACACTATAAGAGGATACCCAGATGGGTCGCACCTATAGAAGCTCTAGAAATACCATCGCTGTATCTCCATGGGGGAAGATGTTCCTATGAAAATTTGTTAGATAGTGGGAATAACCTTAAAACATTAGATATCTTGAAAGCCCAAAAAATTGAGTTGACCTGGTTGCAAAACTTTCAGTTGAAATCACGATTCAAGGAAGACGTAAAGACGGGCTTTTATGGGACAGAAACAGATCTAGATAAGGCATGGCTCGTAGCGGAAACGCAATTGATTAAAAAGATATATAACATTCTTTTAGAGAAAAAGATACAGGAAGAGGTGATATGGGCCAGTTGGAAACTATGGAACAGAGATCTAGGATACGAAATAGATAAACGTAAATGGTTGCAAATTTGGGAAACAAACATAAAAATCACACGGGCTACAACCTTTAAAGAGAACATATATAAAGTAGTACACTGGTGGTATCTGCACCCGTCAAGACTGGCAAAATACGGCAACAATGGGACAAACATTTGTTGGAAATGTCATCAAAATATTGGCACATACCTCCATATGTGGTGGACATGCTCCAAAGCTAAGAAATATTGGGAGGAAGTTAGAAAATGGATAGCAGAAATTATGGGTTTAGCAATATCATTAAAACCAGAAATCTTCCTCTTGAATATTATACCTGATGTAAGGGGCAAAGAAGAGAAAACGTTGCTAGTGTACTGCATAACTGCTGCTAGAATATGTTATGCCAGATATTGGAAAAGTGAGAAAATTCCAGGCAAATTAGAAGTTATTGAAAAATGGCTTGATGTCGCTGAGATGGATAAATTATCAAATACACTAAAAGGGAAAGATGAAGAAATCTATAACAAGAAATGGAAAAGATTACTTGAATGGAAATGTAATTAACTGACTAGGATGTTATTAGAAAATTTTTGAGAGGAACTCTTATGGCTGTATGCCCGTCTTTGTAAATATTACTGACAATTTATTTGTTACATATAGATTTGGTGGGTGTGGGTGTGGGTGATGGGGGAAACTGAATAAAAATATTTTTTTAAAAAAGAAATCTTGTTTGGATAGTTCCTTTCCCTGAAGAGGTTTGCCATATGCTGATAAAGAGGTGGTTGGAAGGAAGGACTGTGGGACACTTGGGTTCTGCAACACACAGCAGGTGCTCACAAACATACACATACAGCATTTAATATAACACAAGTTGTTAAACACTGGGCCGGAGTTTCAGCAAACATTTCCAGCAAGTGCACTTTATAGAAGTTTGTTTGCAAACTGATCTTGCTTGCTTCCCTGGGGCTATGAGAAAATAGTTTTGTTTGAATGGGAAAGGCAAATGAATAGGTTGCCCAGTCTTTACATTCCATGTGGTGAGTGATTACACACCTGTTACTTGGGACTTTTTGGAGAAACCTTTGTGTGTGGGGGAAACCTTTGTGTGTGTGGGAAAACTTTCATTAAATTATTGATAGGGAAGCCAGTGTTCTGCTTTACTCCGCCATGTTTTATGAACTTGCTTTTTGCTCCCTCTCTCCAGCTAAATCTATTCTCCCCCATCCAAGAATGGGATATTAAACATAGAAGCATGCACATAATTCTCCACTGCTGGGCAGCCCACACAACCATGTTCAACACTTCAAAGTGCTCATTGAGTTACATGCAGGGATATGCCACAGAAACCTCCTTCTATGTGGTATTAAAGTTCTGGATGCCCAAGTCCTTCAGCACCTGGATGCATCTAACAAATGTCAGGATTGTTCCAGGTGGTCAGCCGTGTTGGTCTGAAGCAGTAGAACATAGTCAGAGTCCAGTGGGGCACCTTTAAGACCAACAAAGGTTTATTCAAGGTATGAGCTTTAGTGTACATGCACATGTTGTCAAATACATTGGAAAGGAAGCTGGATTTCAAACTTATAGATGCAGGCTGAACAGCAAATTAACATGATGCAGATGCTTTAAGATATTCAAAGTGAAACTAAATAACAAGCTAAGGTTGTAAGGTCAGCAGTTGTTTTGATTTAATTAAGAAGGGGAAAGGACAGCAAGGTAATAAATATGTCAAAATAGGGGATAAATGTGAGCAGGCATCTTTTCTAATTGTGGGAAGTAAACTGAGAGTCACCATTCGTCTCCTCTCAGGCATGGAGGTAACTTAACAGCAAAGCATTCCATTATTCCTTGCATTACATTTAGTCTAATATACTATTCTGAAAAAAAATACACTAAAATACAGGATGTATAGTCCTTCTTGTTGAGAATACATATGTGACGACTGAATGGGTTAGCATATGTAATGAGATATCAATATCCCTGTTGAGTTCTGGGGAGGTTTTTGTTCCAAGTGTTGTAATAACTTGTAATTCATCAGTCTCCCTTTCCATTCTGTTCCTGAAGTTAAAGGTGTCACTGGACTCTAAATGTCAGAATTTTTAGTCTAAGGATAGTTAATGAGTCAAGGATACATCCAAAACCAGATCTCAATTTTTGTTGTGGTTGCAAGCTTTGTAAACTGTGTTGAGTGCAGATTTTGCTATAAAAGCTGTGTATAAATCTTCTAAATACATTTAAAAAAAAAAAAAAAGTTGAGATACAACTGTTCCATCCTGGGTCACAGTCCTGCACTCTGGAAACTGTCAAGAAGTTCTGCAGGATGAACTGGATGAATTAATGAAGAACTAGAGTAATAGAAACAGACCAAAATTAAGAAGAACAAAAGTTTTAAGGTCATGCATTCAGGGACTGATAAACATTTTTTTAAAAGTCAGCTGGGAACAATAGAAAAGAACAGAAAGCTGAGGGTCATGGGTGGTCACCAGATAATGTGGGGGGTCATTAGCAAGGCATAGTTTCACAGGTAGATGTCTTCTCACAGGTATGTTAATCTAAGAAACATTAGTAGGATTCACATTGCCATACATTACTGCTAGAAATAAGATTTAATACAATCAAATCCTAATTTGACAGAGAAACAAGCCAGCCCCGATAAGGGAGTCTATTATCCAAGCCGAATTGGTGATAGCCTGTTAGTAATAGTTCACTTCATGTATGTCCTGCTCTCTTGCAGGTGACAGCCAAGTAATTAAGTGTGCAATAACCTGTGGAAAGGGTTTTCATGATTGAGCTCCCCATCATAAAATTAGTGCTGAATTTTTATTTCACACTCCGAAATACTTATAGTCATTTCAGTGTCACCAGACAAACTATAGTTAGGGACATTTTCTCTCTTGCATATCCTGTGTTCCAGCAGGGCTCACAGTCCTCGGCAAAGAGATATCAGCCAGGCAGGGACACTCTGAGCAGCCTGGATTTAGAAAGCAGGTCAGAGTCAGAAGTTATATAGGGCCACCTGAAACCCTATTAGACTCTTGGTTGATCTAGCCCCTGCTGAATTGATAGCCATAATCTGTTACTGAAACACAGCAAAAAGCAAGCCAGCAGCTCCCTCTTCAAGCAAGCTGCCATGGTGATGCAAGGACCACCTTGACCCTACTGCCAGTCTCTGGTTTATGTCCCTTGCACATGAAATCAACATGCTGTGAAAAAAACATAGGAGTCTAGGACTTGAGTAAAAAAGAAGGGGGGGGAATCTCTAGCCTTTATTGCAACAAGTATGCATAGGATTACTGTCTACATTTTCCATGGATATAATATCAGTTTTGCTCTGAATACAACCCCATATGCAAATACCTACTGGTCTTGTCAAATAATGCAGTTTCTGAATAATATCACAGCCTCTTTGAATTAGTTCATGCATTCTTCCATGCTTTAGTGGTGTAGTGGTTAAGTGCGCGGACTCTAATCTGGGAGAACCGGGTTTGATTCCCCACTCCTCCACTTGCACCTGGCTGGATGACCTTGGGCAAGCCATAGTTCTGATAAGAGCTGTCCTTGAAAAGGAGCAGTTTCTGTCAAGAGCTCTCTCAGCCCCACCT